>NW_027626520.1:0-5996 GCF_034508935.2 Berghia stephanieae
CCACCCGTTGACAAGAAATGGTGGTTTTCGTGTCACAAGTACAAGAGTCTAGCGAGAATCAAGGACCACCTCTCTCGACTCAGGCACCGGAGTGAAATCAACGTCTTCCATTGCCAAACGCGGGTAAGCCATCACAACCCATCCCTGACTAGTGACTACCCGCATCACTTGGACAGAGTCGGGTCCTGGACCATCAGGAAGTGTGAAAGCCGTGACTAGTGCAAAGTTAGAAACCATATTAGATAAATATGGAAAATCGTGACAGAATGATGTGAAAGTATTTGCATGAAACTATGTGGTCTAGTGGTATGGCAATCGCCTTAGATAGATAGATAGATAGATAGTTAGAGATAGAAGAGAGAGAGAGAGAGAAGAGAGAGAAATCACACACACAGAGGGAGAGAGAAGGAGAGAGAGAGGAGAGAGTGAAAAGAAGAGAGAGAGAGGAGGAGGGGAGGAGAGAGAGAGAGATAGAGGGAAAGATGGAGAGAGCATGCATTGGTAAAGTGTTAATGGATATTCATGCATTTTAGTAATATATATTTTAATTATTATTATTATTATTATTATTATTATTATATTATTATTATTATTATTATTATTATTATATTATTATTAATATATTATTATATTATATTATTATTATTATATAAGAGCGAGCTTTGGAATTCAGATCCTCCGATCTGAAAGTGATATGTAATATGGCTAGACCAAATAGTCACAGTATGGAAACAAAGTATTTTGAATTTTTTTCTCAAATAAATCTGATTCCAGAACGTTCAGGTGAGCTTCGACTGCAGATGAGATCTTTCCAAAATCGTTATACAAGTTGTTGGAGTAATTAGGCTATGCCAATAATATAAATAATTATTTTGGTATGTTTTAATCATATATTTTGTTCCATATTTCTTTCAATATCAATAAGCTGATTGTAAAATATGAAATATTATGAATAATTACGTATTATCAAAATTGGATAAAGGCCGAAATATAAATTCCAAATGAATTCATTGACTATTTTCATCTTTATGATATTTTTCTGTATATGTCAACGTTTGGAAAAGGAAGAAACGATGACCACCCGTTGACAAGAAATGGTGGTGTTTCGTGTCACAAGTACAAGAGTCTAGCGAGAATCAAGGACCACCTCTCTCGACTCAGGCACCGGAGTGAAATCAACGTCTTCCATTGCCAAACGCGGGTAAGCCATCACACCGCATCCCTGACTAGTGACTACCCGCATCACTTGGACAGAGTCGGGTCCTGGACCATCAGGAAGTGTGAAAGCCGTGACTAGAGCAAAGTTAGAAACCATATTAGATAAATATGGAAAATCGTGACAGAATGATGTGAAAGTATTTGCATGAAACTATGTGGTCTAGTGGTATGGCAATCGCCTTAGATAGATAGATAGATAGATAGTAGAGGAGGAGAGAGAGAGAGAGAGAGAGAGAGAGAGAGAGAATCACACACACAGAGGGAGAGAGAGAGAGGAGAGAGAGGGAGAGATGAAGAGAGAGAGATAGAGAGAGAGAGAGAGATAGAGAGATATGGTAAAGTTTGGGAAGCATGCATTGCTAGTGTAATGATTTTCTTCATTATTATTATTATTATTATTATTATTATTATTATTATTATTATTATTATTATTATTATTTATATTATTATTATTATTTATTATATATTATTATATTATTATTATTATTATTATTATAAGAGCGAGCTTTGGAATTCAGATCCTCCGATCTGAAAGTGATATGTAATATGGCTAGACCAAATAGTCACAGTATGGAAACAAAGTATTTTGAATTTTTTCTCAAATAAATCTGATTCCAGAACTTTCAGGTAACTTCGACTGCAGATAGACTTTCCAAAATCGTTGTACAAGTTGTTGGAGTAATTAGGCTATGCCAATAGTATAAATAATTATTTTGGTATGTTTTAATCACATATTTTGTTCCATATTTCTTTCAATATCAAAAGCTGATTGTAAAATATGAAATATTATGAATAATTACGTATTATCAAAATTGGATAAAGGCCGAAATATAAATTCCAAATGAATTCATTGACTATTTTCATCTTTATGATATTTTTCTGTATATGTCAACGTTTGGAAAAGGAAGAAACGATGACCACCCGTTGACAAGAAATGGTGGTGTTTCGTGTCACAAGTACAAGAGTCTAGCGAGAATCAAGGACCACCTCTCTCGACTCAGGCACCGGAGTGAAATCAACGTCTTCCATTGCCAAACGCGGGTAAGCCATCACACCGCATCCCTGACTAGTGACTACCCGCATCACTTGGACAGAGTCGGGTCCTGGACCATCAGGAAGTGTGAAAGCCGTGACTAGAGCAAAGTTAGAAACCATATTTGATAAATATGGTAAATCGTGACAGAGTGATGTGAAAGTATTTGCATGAAACTATGTGGTCTAGTGGTATGGCAATCGCCTTAGATAGATAGATAGATAGATAGATAGTCAGAGCGATAGGGAGAGAGAGATAGAGAGAGAGAGAGCATCACACACACAGAGGGAGAGAGAGAGGAGAGAGAGAGAGAGACTCAGACAGAAGGAGGAGAAGAGAAGAGGAGGAGAGAGAGAGATAAAGTAGATGGAGAGTCTACTTTCACACCCACCACAGATAGGGAGAGAGATAGAGGAGAGATAAGAGAGAGATAGAGAGAGATGAGAGAAAGAACGAGGAGAGAGAGAGTTTTGTAAAGATTGGGAAGCATGCATTGCTAGTGTAATGATTTTTCTTCATTATTTATTATATTATTATTATTATTATTATATTATTATTATTATTATTATTATATATTATTATTATTAATTATTATTATTATTATTATTATTATTATTATTATTATTATTATAAGAGCGAGCTTTGGAATTCAGATCTCCGATCTGAAAGTGATATGTAATATGGCTAGACCAAATAGTCACAGTATGGAAACAAAGTATTTTGAATTTTTTCTCAATAAATCTGATTCCAGAACTTCAGGTAAGCTTCGACTGCAAATGAGATCTTTCCAAAATCGTTGTACAAGTTGTTGTAGTAATTAGGCTATGCCAATAGTATAAATAATTATTTTGGTATGTTTTAATCAATATTTTGTTCCATATTTCTTTCAATTCATAATCTGATTGTAAAATATGAAATATTATGAATAATTACGTATTATCAAAATTGGATAAAGACGAAATATAAATTCCAAATGAATTCATTGGCTATTTTCATTTTTATGATATTTTTCTGTGTATGTCAACGTTTGGAAAAGGAAGAAACGATGACCACCCGTTGACAAGAAATGGTGGTGTTTCGTGTCACAAGTACAAGAGTCTAGCGAGAATCAAGGACCACCTCTCCGACTCAGGCACCGGAGTGAAATCAACTCTTCCATTGCAAAACGCGGGTAAGCCATCACACCGCATCCCTGACTAGTGACTACCCGCATCACTTGGACAGAGTCGGGTCCTGGACCATCAGGAAGTGTGAAAGCCGTGACTAGTGCAAAGTTAGAAACCATATTAGATAAATATGGAAAATCGTGACAGAATGATGTGAAAGTATTTGCATGAAACTATGTGGTCTAGTGGTATGGCAATCGCCTTAGATAGATAGATAGATAGATAGTTAGAGAGATAGGGAGAGAGAGAGAGAGAGAGAGAGAGAGAGAGATAAGAAAGAGGAGAGAGAGAGAGAGAGAGGAGAGAGAGAGATATGGTAAAGTTTGGGAAGCATGCATTGCTAGTGTAATGATTTTCTTCATTATTATTATCATTATTTTATATTATTATTATTATTATTATTTTATTATTTATTATTATTATTATTATTATTTATTATTATTATATATTATTTTATTATAAGAGCGACCTTTGGAATTCAGATCCTCCGATCTGAAAGTGATATGTAATATGGCTAGACCAAATAGTCACAGTATGGAAACAAAGTATTTTGAATTTTTTCTCACATAAATCTGATTCCAGAACGTTCAGGTGAGCTTCGACTGCAGATGAGAACTTTCCAAAATCGTTATACAAGTTGTTGGAGTAATTAGGCTATGCCAATAGTATAAATAATTATTTTGGTAAGTTTTAATCATATATTTTGTTCCATATTTCTTTCAATATCATAATCTGATTGTAAAATATGAAATATTATGAATAATTACGTATTATCAAAATTGGATAAGGCCGAAATATAAATTCCAAATGAATTCATTGACTATTTTCATCTTTATGATATTTTTCTGTATATGTCAACGTTTGGAAAAGGAAGAAACGATGACCACCGTTGACAAGAAATGGTGGTGTTTCGTGTCACAAGTACAAGAGTCTAGCGAGAATCAAGGACCACCTCTCTCGACTCAGGCACCGGAGTGAAATCAACGTCTTCCATTGCAAAACGCGGGTAAGCCATCACACCGCATCCCTGACTAGTGACTACCCGCATCACTTGGACAGAGTCGGGTCCTGGACCACCAGGAAGTGTGAAAGCCGTGACTAGAGCAAAGTTAGAAAACCATATTAGATAAATATGGAAAATCGTGACAGAATGATGTGAAAGTATTTGCATGAAACTATGTGGTCTAGTGGTATGGCAATCGCCTTAGATAGATAGATAGTTAGAGACATAGGGAGGAGAGAGAGAGAGAGAGAGAGATCACACACACAGGGGAGAGAGGAGAGAAGAGAAAAGGAGAGAGATATCCACACACACAGAGGAGAGAGAAGAGAGGAGATAAGGGAGAGATAAAGAGAGAGATAGAGGGAGAGAGAGAGAGAGAGATATGGTAAAGTTTGGGAAGCATGCATTGCTAGTGTAATGATTTTCTTCATTATTATTATTATTATTATTATTATTATTATTTATTATATTATTATATATTATATTATTATATTATTATTATTATTATTATTATTATTATTATAAGAGCGACTTTGGAATTCAGATCCTCCGATCTGAAAGTGATATGTAATATGGCTAGACCAAATAGTCACAGTATGGAAACAAAGTATTTGAATTTTTTCTCAAATAAATCTGATTCCAGAACTTTTAGGTAGTTTCGACTGCAGATGAATCTTTCCAAAATCGTTTACAAGTTGTTGGAGTAATTAGGCTATGCCAATAGTATAAATAATTATTTTGGTATGTTTTAATCACATATTTTGTTCCATATTTCTTTCAATATCAAAATCTGTTTGTAAAATATGAAATATTATGAATAATTACGTATTTTCAAAATTGGATAAAGGCCGAAATATAAATTCCAAATGAATTCATTGACTATTTTCATCTTTATGATATTTTTCTGTATATGTCAACGTTTGGAAAGGAAGAAACGATGACCACCCGTTGACAAGAAATGGTGGTGTTTCGTGTCACAAGTACAAGAGTCTAGCGAGAATCAAGGACCACCTCTCTCGACTCAGGCACCGGAGTGAAATCAACGTCTTCCATTGCCAAACGCGGGTAAGCCATCACACCGCATCCCTGACTAGTGACTACCCGCATCACTTGGACAGAGTCGGGTCCTGGACCATCAGGAAGTGTGAAAGCCGTGACTAGAGCAAAGTTAGAAACCATATTAGATAATATGGAAAATCGTGACAGAATGATGTGAAAGTATTTGCATGAAACTATGTGGTCTAGTGGTATGGCAATCGCCTTAGATAGATAGATAGATAGATAGATAGAGAGATAGGGAGAGAGAGAGAGAGAGAGAGAGAGACTCACACACACAGAGGAGAGAGAGAGAGGAGAGAGAGAGGGAAAAGGGAGAAGGGAGAGTCATCTTTCACACACACACAAGGGGGAGAGAGAGAAGAGAGAGAGGAGATGAAGAGAGAGATAGAGGAAGAGGGAGAGAGAGAAGAAGATATGGTAAAGTTTGGAAGCATGCATTGCTAGTGTAATGATTTTCTTCATTATTATTATCATTATTATTATTATTATTATTATTATTATTATTATTATTATTTAT
>NW_027626521.1:0-5996 GCF_034508935.2 Berghia stephanieae
GGGGTTTGAACCTGCGACCTTATTGGTACGACAACTCCGCCTGGCAGGTGAGAGCGTGGCTCTACCGTGTGAGCTAATCCACGAACACAAAAATATTCGTTCAAACCCAAAGTCATTTCTAATCCCTCTCTCACCCACTTCTTGAGATCGCCGATTTGTTCGCCCCATCGCGAAGTAATTTTACCAGCATTAAGCTTAATAGCCAAATTCTCATCACAAAACATATAACATAGAAACGATTGAGACATTGATATGCTCCGGTGTATGGGGTGAATTTTTAATTCAGAAAAGTGAGTGGAGCAGCACTTATGTTGGTAACAACAAGATATGAAGTGAGTAGAAAAGTGCCAGAAGACAATAGAGAATAATTTTTTTTTTTTTTTTTTTTTTTTTTTTTCCGCGGCGGTGGTGGGTTTGAACCTGCGACCTTATTGTACGACAACTCCGCCCGGCAGGTGAGAGCGTGCTCTACCGTGTAGCTATCCACGAACACAAAAATATTCGTTCAAACCCAAAGTCATTTCTAGATCCCTCTCTCACCCACTTCTTGAGATCGCCGATTCGTTCGCCACCATCGCGAAGTAATTTTGACCAGCAGTTAAGCTTAATAGCCAATATTCTCATCACAAACATATAACATAGAAACGATTGAGACATTGAGTATGCTCCGGTGTATGAGTGAAATTTTTAATTCAGAAAAGTGAGTGGAGCAGGCACTTATGTTGGTAACAACAAGATATGAAGTGAGTAGAAAAGTGCCAGAAGACAATAGAGAATAATTTTTTTTTTTTTTTCCGCGGCGGTGTGGGGTTTGAACCTGCGACCTTATTGGTACGACAACTCCGCCTGGCAGGTGAGAGCGTGCTCTACCGTGTGAGCTAATCCACGAACACAAAAATATTCGTTTCAAACCCAAAGTCATTTCTAGATCCCTCTCTCACCCACTTTTATTCTCTATTGTCTTCTGGCACTTTTCTACTCACTTCATATCTTGTTGTTACCAACATAAGTGCCTGCTCCACTCACTTTTCTGAATTAAAAATTCACCCCATACACCGGAGCATACTCAATGTCTCAATCGTTTCTATGTTATATGTTTGTGATGAGAATATTGGCTATTAAGCTTAACTGCTGGTCAAAATTACTTCGCGATGGTGGCGAACGAATCGGGGATCTCAAGAAGTGGGTGAGAGAGGGATCTAGAAATGACTTTGGGTTTGAAACGAATATTTTTGTGTTCGTGGATAGCTCACACGGTAGAGCCACGCTCTCACCTGCCAGGCGGAGTTGTCGTACCAATAAGGTCGCAGGTTCAAACCCCACCACCGCCGCGGAAAAAAAAAAAAAAAAAAAAAAAAAAAAATTATTCTCTATTGTCTTCTGGCACTTTTTTACTCACTTCATATCTTGTTGTTACCAACATAAGTGCCTGCTCCACTCACTTTTCTGAATTAAAAATTCACCCCATACACCGGAGCATACTCAATGTCTCAATCGTTTCTATGTTATATGTTTGTGATGAGAATATTGGCTATTAAGCTTAACTGCTGGTCAAAATTACTTCGCGATGGTGGCGAACGAATCGGCGATCTCAAGAAGTGGGTGAGAGAGGGATCTAGAAATGACTTTGGGTTTGAAACGAATATTTTTGTGTTCGTGGATAGCTCACACGGTAGAGCCACGCTCTCACCTGCCAGGCGGGGTTGTCGTACCAATAAGGTCGCAGGTTCAAACCCCACCACCGCCGCGGGAAAAAAAAAAAAAATTATTCTCTATTGTCTTCTGGCACTTTTCTACTCACTTCATATCTTGTTGTTACCAACATAAGTGCCTGCTCCACTCACTTTTCTGAATTAAAAATTCACCCCATACACCGAGCATACTCAATGTCTCAATCGTTTCTATGTTATATGTTTGTGGTGAGAATATTGGCTATTAAGCTTAACTGCTGGTCAAAATTACTTCCGCGATGGTGGCGAACGAATCGGCGATCTCAAGAAGTGGGTGAGAGAGGGATCTAGAAATGACTTTGGGGTTTTAAACGAATATTTTTGTGTTCGTGGATAGCTCACACGGTAGAGCCACGCTCTCACCTGCCAGGCGGAGTTGTCGTACCAATAAGGGCGCAGGTTCAAACCCCACCACCGCCGCGGAAAAAAAAAAATAATAATTTTATTCTCTATTGTCTTCTGGCACTTTTCTACTCACTTCATATCTTGTTGTTACCAACATAAGTGCCTGCTCCACTCACTTTTCTGAATTAAAAATTCACCCCATACACCGGAGCATACTCAATGTCTCAATCGTTTCTATGTTATATGTTTGTGATGAGAATATTGGCTATTAAGCTTAACTGCTGGTCAAAATTACTTCGCGATGGTGGCGAACGAATCGGCGATCTCAAGAAGTGGGTGAGAGAGGGATCTAGAAATGACTTTGGGTTTGAAACGAATATTTTGTGTTCGTGGATAGCTCACACGGTAGAGCCACGCTCTCACCTGCCAGGCGGAGTTGTCGTACCAATAAGGTCGCAGGTTCAAACCCCACCACCGCCGGGAAAAAAAAAAAATTATTCTCTATTGTCTTCTGGCACTTTTCTACTCACTTCATATCTTGTTGTTACCAACATAAGTGCCTGCTCCACTCACTTTTCTGAATTAAAAATTCACCCCATACACCGGAGCATACTCAATGTCTCAATCGTTTCTATGTTATATGTTTGTGATGAGAATATTGGCTATTAAGCTTAACTGCTGGTCAAAATTACTTCGCGATGGTGGCGAAACGAATCGGCGATCTCAAGAAGTGGGTGAGAGAGGGATCTAGAAATGACTTTGGGTTTGAAACGAATATTTTTGTGTTCGTGGATAGCTCACACGGTAGAGCCACGCTCTCACCTGCCAGGCGGAGTTGTCGTACCAATAAGGTCGCAGGTTCAAACCCCCCACCGCCGCGGAAAAAAAAAAAAAAAAAAATAAAAAAAAAAAAAAAAAAAATTATTCTCTATTGTCTTCTGGCACTTTTCTACTCACTTCATATCTTGTTGTTACCAACATAAGTGCCTGCTCCACTCACTTTTCTGAATAATGAATGACCTGAGTTTGATACGAATATTTTGGGGTTCGTGGATAGCTCATACGGTAGAGTCACACTCCCACCGGCCAGGCAGAGTTGTCGTACAAATAAGGTCGCAATTTCAAACCGCATCACCGCCACAATTTTTTTTTTATTCTCTATTGTCTTCTGGCACTTTTCTACTCACTTCATCTGTTAATATTCCAGGTCACCAACTCCGGGCAGTCCATTGCTACGACCGTCAAGAACGGAACTACACACGGATAGAGCTTTGTCCGCCATCTTTGATGCCAGAGCAGAACAAAACATGCAGCAAAACCGCCTTGTAGAAATTCTCGTATTCTCTACAGGTAAGCCGTAATCAGAATCGTCGTCTTCATCATCATCATCATCATCATCATCATCATCATCATCATCATCATCATCATCATCATCATCATCATCATCATCATCACTATCATCATTATCATCATTATCATTATCTCATCATCATCATCATCATCATCATCATCATCATCATCATCATCATCATCATCATCATCATCATCACCATCATCATCGTTATAATGATTTACTGAAGAAGCTGTCTAACTTGGTGAGACCTTAATGTCTTCCATTGCCGAATCAAAATCAGAAAGATGGAAGGACAAACATGACCCACAACAGCCAGAAAGCCCGGTCACCTATGAAAAAGCTAAATACAGATAATAACAAACTAGCTCAACTTATCAACAATGGGAAACCAACTCACAGAGAAAAGGGCAAACTTAAGAAAATGAAAAGGGAACTGGACACATCTCGCTCAGGAAATGAACAGGAAGTAGACTCTTCTGCATCGAAGAATTGGAATCAGCTCTTGAACCATCCGAACACGGTAAAGAGGCTGGTCTAGATGGCATCAACGCAGAATTGATAAAGCATTTCCGGTTCCTCAATAAAAACGTGGTTACTATTTCTTATCAACAACTGTGTTGAATCGTGCAACAATACCAAAGCTTTGGCGACAAGCAAGAGTGATAGCATTATTTAAACATGGAAAAGAACCAAAAAGCAGCAAGGGCTACAGACCAATATCCCTCTTCTGCATACTGTACAAAGTATATGAGCGCACGATAGCATCTAGGATTTCCCAATCAATAGACGATTATCTGACATTTGACCAAGCCGGTTCAGCCCTGGAAATCATGCTGTGACCAACTACTGAACGTGACACAATACATCGAAGACGGCTACGAGAACAAACAAAGTACATGGGCAGTGTCCGTGGACCCGACAACGCCTATGATACAATAATTCACTTGAAACTGCTCCTAAAGGTTGCAAGGGTATCTCGTAACACAAAATTAGTCGCAATTATAAAAGTCCTTATGTCAAACAGTCGCTTTTTGTGGAATTGGATGGGAAGAAAATCAGATGGAGAACACAAAAGATCGGACTCCCTCAAGGATCGTACTTGCACCTATCCTTTCAACGTTTATAACTACGACCAACCTGAGTTAGAGAACATACGGAGGTTTCTATATGCTGATGATCTGTGCCTTGCGTCCCAGGACTCTGATTTCAAGACCATTGAGGAGAGACTAACAGACGCCCTGGCGATACTCTCTGAGTATTATTTAAATAACTCACACAAAAACAATCCAGGAAAACTCAAGTGTGTGCCTTCCATTATTAAAAACCATCAAGCCAACAGGAAACTGAAAATCTCCTGGAAGGGGAATATATTGGAGAACAACACATTTACAGTGTACCTTTGCACAAAGAAATCAAAAGCAAAGGTGGCCACAAGAACAACCTCCTAAGAAAACTGGCAAACACTACGAGAGGGAGCAGAGCCGAAAGCAGTCAGGGCAACCGCATTAGCCCTCTGCTATTCATCAGCCGAATATGCCTCACCAGTCTGGGCAAGACCCTGCCATGCCAAAGACATTGGCCGCAAGTTACATAACACCTGTCGGATCATACTAGTAAATTGAAACCAACTGCCGTTCCAGTCCTCCATCGCTGGCATTGTATGTACCTCCTTACATTCGAAGAGCCACTGCTTCCAAAGTCCTGAAATATAAACAGGAAATGGACCCAAGGCACCTCTATGACCACAACCCAACGACAAGTAGACTGTAGTCGAGAAAGAGCTTCACGACGGAAGAAAGCATCAACCCTGACCATGCAGCTGTATACACACTTTCCATATGTTCAAAAAGTTTATTTTTAGGCAATTGCCAATTTAACATGGAGAGAGTGTGACAATGGTGCAATTGAAGACCCGAGAGAAGAACTGCCCTACGGAAATGACTCCCCAGGACTGAATGGTAACACTCAACAGAGCACGGGCAAAACTTGGGAGAACAGTTGGAAGGATGAAAAAGTGTGTGTGTGTGTGTGTGTGTGTGTGTGTGTTGTGTGTGAGGGGGGGGGGGGGGGTGATGGAGACCAGCGTTTGTACTGTGGAATACCCAAAACAGAAGATGGAACACATCGTTAAAGAAAGCCAGGACGGACCCAGCTGCACTGATCATGACATAAGATGATGATGATGATGATGATGATCATCATCATAATCATCATCATCATCAAATCATCATCATCATCATCATTCATCATCATTAAATCTCATGAAAACATCATCATGAATCATCACAAATCATCATTTATCACATCATCATCATCAAAATTTATCACATCATCATCATCATCATCATCATCACATTAAAAAACATCACATCATCATTATCATCATCATCTCATCATCACATCATCAACATCATCATCATCATCATCATCAACATCATCATCATCATTAAATCATCATCATCATCATCATCATCATCATCATCATCATCATCATCATCATCATTAAATCATCATCATCATCATCATCATCATCATCATCATCACATCATCATTAAATCATCATCATC
>NW_027626523.1:2500-10000 GCF_034508935.2 Berghia stephanieae
TTACCTAACCATAAGAACGTTACTCGTGTCGGAAATAAAAGAAATGTATTAGTGCCATATATGGGCCATGGGCCATATCGTAGCCATCGTTAACTCTCTAGGACTTACAGTTTGACGTCATATTTAGGTATTTGCAGTGTCTAGTGAGCTCAAAGAAACAGGTGATTCTATCGTTTGAACTATTTAATACAACTCACGATTTGTTTTATTTCGCGGCCAAAATCTTGTCTTTTGTGAGAACATTGGCGGAACAGCTAATTTTACTCTATATAATATTATCTTTAGCTATGTCTCTCCGCTTGTGTTCGTGCACAAACACGCATACACACACACAACCCCAAATACATACACAAACAAGCAAACATACACACACACACACACACACACACTATACGTTCGTTGAACATTGTATGCCTATGTAACCCACCGTGTCAATTTGGTATTTTGTCGGAATTATATTATGTCTACTAAATGAAGACATTTATGCTTTTAACTCAGAAAAATCAGAAATTACGTTTTTTGAAGTAAAAGTAAGAAAAACAAAATTCTCCCACTCTATCTCTTTCTCTCACTCTCTTTCTCTCTCCCCCCCCCTCCCCCAACACACACACACTCTCACTCTCTCTCTCTCTCGTTCTCCCTCTATCCCCCTCTATCTCCCTATCTCTCTCTCTTAAAGGAGGTATATTTTAACTCAAGTTTTATGTGAAGCTTCCAATTGATTGCATTGGCACTAGATCTAGATTCGCCAGACATAACACCATTTTCAGACGACTAGCATGTAGATAGTACTGTGGTAGCATGTATAAATGTCGTATTCTTGGCGTGCAACTATGATATTATTCTATATAACGATTGAATGCAAATATACTTTGATGTATCTAGGCCAATTTACATTGGAATGGAAATCAAACAACGATTTCTTATATAACTATAACTCATTCTCTTTCTTCATCACCTCTTATTTTTGGTACTTTTTATTTTCCGGAACCGAAACAGAACTACTATCTTCAGATTGCATTCTATACGATCTTTTGCTTTAAGACGTCTGAAGTCTTAGTTGAGCACTCTAGGGAGAATATATTTGTCTGTATTCCTTGCAGATAGACAAAACCCACTACATCCGTGGTTTGGGCACTCTTGGCCATATTATGCAGTGTCCCTTTGCTTTAAGAAGCATAATATGCCCTGCGTTAAGACAGTACTGACGGCAGATTATAATCTATAGGCTCCTGAAGTCTCGGTTGAACACTCTTGAGAGAATATGTTAGGTTTTATTCCTTACAAATATATAACACTCACGACATTCATAGTTTTGCACTCATGGCCATATATCATATCAGTCTCCTTTGGCTTTTGGAAGCACATACCAATATGTAGTGGTGTACGTGGAAACAGTACTGTCTGCAAATTGTATTCTATACTCTCCTTTGTCTTGAGATAACACACGTCTTTGCTGAGCATCCCATGGGAGAATTTATTTGGTTTTATTCCTTGCACTTATGTAAAGCTCACTACATTGGTAGTTTGAGCAGTCTTGACTGTGTAATTAGTCTCTCTAGGCTTTTAGAAACGTATACCAAAATGTACAGATGTGCGTCGAAACAGAATTGTCTACAAATTGCAGTCTACACCCTCCTTTCCTTTAAGGCAACTCAAATCTTTTGAGAAAATTATATATTCTAATCTAAGCAAATATGCAAAGCTCGCTGCATTCGTAGTTTGAACACACTTGGTCATCGTCCTATAGATATTATGCGCTTGGCTAAGGAGTTCACAACATTGCCATCCGGAAGTATAACGGACCAACACACAAAACTGTGTTTAACCTGATCGTTTATAGTCAGGTTTATACAGTTAAATGATAATTACTCATAAAGGCCGATGGCAAAAAAAAAAAAAAACAATAACAAAGACCTGAGTGACGTCAACATCGAACCATCTATATTATAGACCCCCCCCCCCTTTTTTTTTTTTTTTTGCTTTTAGAGGAATATATGCCAAGCTGCAGAGAGGAGACGTACTTTTAAACATTACTGACTGCAGATTGCATTGTATCATCTTATATTATATCATATTTTAAACAATATTTTTCTCTTTGAAATGAATTATCTAAGTCTTATAGCCCAACAAGTAATTGCTACATCTAAAGTTTGCATTTGGGGTAGCTTTGCTAAAATTTTCAAGAGCAGAGTGTTTGTGCAGGAATTTTGATAACACTTCACTTCATGTTTTGAATAAGTGCGTTTTAATTGTTGCAAATATTTCATCGGAGGGGTAGGTTTTCATCATTTTTACAAAATACAAACACTCGGATCAAGCGTTAAAATGGACGTGACTTTTTTATATGTGTAGGTTAAAACTCATACTAAGGAGAATGGATTATACTTTAAATATTCGGAGATATAAAAGATTGACCAAAAAATGACGTCAAAAGACAAGTCTTTCGCCAGAAAAGAAATCAAATTTTGAGTTGTATTAAACCAATGGGATCACTTGTTTCCTTGAGATCTACTAACGGCAACTCACTAACGCTGCACAAACCTTTAAAATGACGTCAAACTGTAAGTCCTAGAGGGTTCTAGTGTCAGGCTTTATGTTAACGATGGCTACGCTAGAACCGTAGAGACTATAGATAGATTGCGCTTGGCCAAGGAGTTCACAACATTGCCATCCGGAAGTATAACGGACCAACACACAAACTCTGTGTAACCATGAACTTTTATAGTCTGGTTAATACAGTTTAGTGAGAACAACTCACAAACGCGGATGGCAAAAACAATAACAAAGGCCTGAGTGACGACATCTGCATACTATCTATAGAGGTTCGAACCCAGGGCCTTCCGATCCGAAAGCGAGAGCCATACCACTAGACCACATAGCCGAACTCTAACTTTAACATTAAAATAATCTTTGGCATCTGGTTCTTCTCTAAGTAACGCCGGTTTGAGGCGGTGGGTCACATTTGATATAGATAGTATGCAGATGACGTCACTCAGGCCTTTGTTATTGTTTTTGCCATCCGCGTTTGTGAGTTGTTCTCACTAAACTGTATTAACCAGACTATGAAAGTTCATGGTTACACAGAGTGTGTGTGTTGGTCCGTTCTACTTCCGGATGGCAATGTTGTGAACTCCTTGGCCAAGCGCATTCTATCTATAGATAGTTCTTAGTTGACGTCACTCAGGTCTTTGTTATTGTTTTTTGCCATCCGCGTTTATGAGTAATGCTCACTAAACTGTATTAACCGGACTATAAACGTTCATGGATACACACAGTTTTGTGTGTTGGTCAGTTATACTTCCGGATGGCAATGTTATGAGCTTCTTAACCAAGCGCATACTATCTATAAAATATAAATATGATGACGTACTCTGAAGCAAAAAAACCCGACATATTTTAAAAGTTTGGCTAGAAAACTCGTCCTTCAAATACCGATCGATTATAATGATCCTCACTCACCTTATCAAACATTTTCAAACCTGGGACGCCAAGTAAAATGACTCTCATCTTGTCAAAAACTGCCAAAAACGGAGACTTCAAAAACTTCCAAACCTGGGACTCCTTTTTTTTAAAGTCTTAGGTTTCAGAGTTTTTGACAAGATGAGGGACACATTTTAATCGATAATATTATTTGTAGGACGAGTCTCCTCTTCAGGCCCAAAAAAGTTTGTGTTTTTATTTTCCAGAGTACAGAAAGGTTAACTCACCAGCTGGATGTTCCCATAACGGTCTCATTCGTGGGGGACAATGCTTCTCACCGTGCCTTATGAGGGATTCATAGAACAAAGTGGCAAATCTAGGCATAAGCCTCATTTTGTTGTTGCTAGAATTAGTTTTTACACTTTCAACTTGTCAACAAACCAAAGTAACTCTTTAAGTTCAGGTGTCACATTTAACAATAAACGTTAAGGCTATTTATCCTGTCAAATATCAATTTTTGAAATCGTTAAATGCACTTCACAATAATATTATATTAACAACGTGAATATTATAGTTCTCCAATTGAATTATAAACTGCAACAAATCGATACAAGTTATCGAATGTCAAAGGTAACGTATCGATCAATTAATCCGAAAAATTCGAATTTTAATGTCCAACAATTCCCGCGATCTCAATGTCAACTTTGTTACGGTTCAAAACACACACACACACACACACACACACACACACACACACATATACACATACACACACATAACAAACACACACACACACAAAACACACACACATATACACATACACACAGACACACACACACACCGTTTAAATTCACCATACCGATGAGTAGACACGATTTAATATAATATATTATAATATTAATATAATATATTATAAATTATAACTGTAAATGTAAACGATAGCATACAACACCTCTGATTAGGACAATTCGAAACACATGTTATCTATAATTACACGCTTATCCAATCACGATAATGGTAGATTCCCTTTTGAAATATAAAAATAAACAAAAGTACATTTGCGTGTTTACAATAGGATGTATCACTATGAACTTCTTAAAATATCTTAGAGTGCTCTTGACAGGAAGAACAGTGCGGGTTGGTGTACTTGAAACTTCGTAGATTGTCGTGTTTTGTTATTCAAATTATGTCGGTTAAATATTATGTCGAGTCGTTATGCACCCGTGATTATAACTGCAATGTGTGTGCATGTGTGTGTGTGTGTGTGTGTGTGTGTGTGTGTGTGTGTGAGTGCGTGCGTGTGAGTCTGTGTTTGTAAAAGCCTGTGTATGTATGCATGTATGTGTACACTGTGCAAGAAAAAATAAAAAGTAAATATACCCTACCTAGTGTTGAAAATTAAAAAAAGACAGTTACTAAGTGACTGTGTCTTCTACTTATACCTACATACTACATGACCGAAAGGGTGATAACCAACTTCAGCAAACACACGAAGAAGTCATGTGTGTCTATTACTATTATTATATTTAAAAAATTGCAGCATTCAACGGTAACCAGGTCAACAAGCAGGCCGAAGTTTACGACGATTAGCGGCGTTGGAACAGGCGGACAGTCAAATTATTCGAACACCGTTTGCATTTTTTCATCTACTCTGTACCTATGATATAATAATATATTTAGCTATTGCAAACTCAAGCGATGACTAAAAGAATTACCCCAATCCATCGCCCACCACCGACATGCGACGGTGCACGAATGCGGACCGGACTTTGCTGATTGGGTCGATCGGCATAACATAATAGTGTGAACCATAAGAAGCAGCAACCACCGACGTGCATTTATTTGCAGATCTGATAACCCAATTCCTTATGGGCTCATTGTTGTAAAGGAAATCTCAAAAATTACGCAAAATATTGTTAAACTAGGCCATTAAGTCGGTTCGGATGTCAGACCTGTATATATGTACATGTCGCCTACAACTGATTTGGTAGTCGACAGAGTTTTATTTATTTGTTTATTTATTATCATTGGGGCCGAAGTGACCGAGTGGTTAAGGAATTGCACTGTGACCCGGAACGACCCGGGCTCGAGCCCCGCTTCAGACACTTTCGTTTTTTTCCTCGGGCAAGTTAATTAACACCCAATTTGCTCACTTGGACAACATGGGTGATTCCTGTTGTTTGATGAATCATCTATATTCCTTCATGGAATGCATAGGCGACTGTATCTTTTGATGTCATGGCAATTTTTAATTTATTATTGAATACCAGTTTTAGAAATAATATTTGAATCTGCACCATATCTATTCTAAATCTTTTCGGGAGGGAGGGACGGAGGTGGCGTGGTGGGAATACACTTTTTAAAACATGATTTCAAAATACGATTGCTGCCTTTGTCAACTCCTTTTCTCAGCTGTTACTTCATGCAATCTTTCTGAATCTATTACTTAACTGACTGCATATCGATCCCCAATCTGGGTGGTACATACTGTGTCTTCTATCCCCCTGTATCTGTTTTCCGCCATGATTTCTGTCTTTGTCTTGGAATGAGATTACTTGGTTTTGTCCTGGTCCTGGTCAGATACCCTGACTGAGAGGGAACCAGTCAAATTTATAGTTAGTTTTGGGAGATGATATTTTTTTTCCTTGTAAATCATCTCCCTGTTATGCACTGTATTATGTTTTCTTTATATTAAATATGATTTGTAAACACATTTGAGTGTATTCCTCTTAGTGGGGACCTGTGCTTGTGTCTGGATGATACTTTTAGTGATCTCAAACTAAGTACTTGATAGTGTGCTCTTGGAATCTGCACCTGTTTCTTATTTGAACCAGTTCCCCCATGTCTTACTTTTTCTAGGAAGCTTTAGTTATAATTCTAGAACTTTTTTTCTATCCCATTTTCTTCCTTTTTACTGGCGCTGATATGTCCTTAATGTGTTGCAAGTGCCGTAAAACCCTGAAAGACAAAAACAAAACAATCCCCAATAGGCAGGCTATTTTTTTTTGGGGGGGGGGGGGGGGGGGGGGGGGGGATGGTGTTTTTATTTCTTGCATTTTTCTCTCTCTGCTTTGTCTGCCACTGAATCTTACACTCTTTTTCAGATTTTTATCGTTTAACCCTTTCCTTACCAACTACAGGAAAACCGTCACATTTGTTACGATACAGTGAACATTACTGTTATTCAGATTGTTTTGTACGTCACAACATTAGAAATGCTGTTTTGTAAAGCTCGTCTTACAGTAGGGGGAATTAGGCTAAAACCGTGCAAATTCGGGTTGAAAGCATGAACATTTGCATACAGGTTGCTAAGACCCATAGAAAAAGCATCTGATATAGAACCACTCTGGCAATCAGTCATAACGTATCGGTTATTACTGGAGAAATGATGAATAGAATGTACCCACTGCTTTCAAATTGAGTTTTAAAAAAAAAACATTTTTGTGTTGAATAAGTATAATATTTCGGGAATAATCCTGAATTTAGTCAGTAAGGAGAGAGTTAAATTAAATTGTCTGCTTGTAAAAAGAATTCGATAAAATTATTCGGTGGTGTTCGCAAGTGTGGCATTGTAATGGGTTTGCTGGCGGTAGCGTTCGAAAATAAGTTGCAAACTGAAAACGACTAACACGTCTCCAGTCACTAGATAGTTACACAAAGTGTAAGGACAAGACCTACATTTACGAACTTCATGCAGTTGCCAATCCAAATGGTTTTGGGCTCCTCGTCACAGCAGTAAATCTCTCATAACCAACACTGTCGCAGTACTACTACTACTAAAAACAAACAAAATTAAAATAACAATTTAAAAACAAAAACAAATAACATTTTTAAAAATATTATAATAAAATTGTAAAATAGATAAATTAAAAAAAAAAATATGTCTACAACACGTGGGGTTCCCAAGCGGTCACCCATCTAAGAACTAACCACGCCTGACGTTGCTTGACTTCCGTGATCGGACGAGAACAGGTATTTTCAACGTAGTATGGTCGTAGACAACAAGTGTCGAAAATAGAATTTAATATAACATTAAGATACACTATTGCTAATTTATGAAGATAGTTTAGAAATGTA
>NW_027626524.1:0-5990 GCF_034508935.2 Berghia stephanieae
GTCAGCAATCCAAATTCAAACACGTTTTCCATTTATGATAGACGTCTGGGACAATCTTTCTTGATCGATACTGGTGCTGATGTTTCTGTATACCCCGCCTCAACTCAAGACCGCAGAACATTAACATTATTATTACACTCTTCTATTACACTCTCTGCTGCAAACGGAACATCAATCAAAACCTGGGGTAAACGCACCATCACTTTAGAAATAAAATCTAATCAAGTCCTCAATCACGAATTTTACCTGGCAGATGTGACACGTCCCATCCTGGGTGCGGATTTCTTTGTTTCCAACGCCCTGATAATTGATCTAAAAGGAAAACGACTCTTGTCTATGGACAACATTTCTGTTCCACTTAAATATACTAATTCACCCATAAGCCTTGCCGGCCTCTCAGTGCACCCAAGTACTGCATACTCTGACCTCCTTCAACAGTTTCCAGACCTTGTCATTCCCCAGTTTAACTCATCTCGCAACAAACACGGCGTGGAGCATCACATAATCACCAATGGGCCACCCGTCCACGCTCGAGCGCGCCGTCTCAATCCAGAAAAACTGACTGCAGCAAAGGCTGAATTCTTCAAGATGGAGCAGATGGGAATCATCCGTCGCTCTAAATCAGCATGGGCATCCCCTCTACATGTAGTTTCCAAATCGGATGGCCAACTGAGGCCTTGCGGTGACTACAGACTCCTCAATGTTGTGATCAAAGATGATCGGTATCCTCTACCTCATATTCACGACTTCAATAGCCGCCTTTCTGGATGCAACGCCTTTTTCCAAGATCGACCTGATTAGGGGCTATCATCAAATTCCCATGGCAGAGTCGTCAATTCCAAAAACAGCAATCATTACGCCATTTGGGTTGTGGGAATTCGTGCGGATGCCATTTGGCTTGAAGAACGCTGCCCAAGCATTTCAAAGACTCATGGATGGCATTTTGAGAGACATACCTTTCGCTTTCGTCTATGTTGACTACATTTTGGTTGCCAGTCATTCACATAAAGAACATATTGAACACTTACGGGAACTTTTTCAACTCCTCTCTACAAACGGACTTGTGATCAACAAGGCGAAATGCGTTTTCGGTGTTAGCGAGTTGGATTTTCTTGGCCAACGTGTGACTGCTGAAGGGATTCTTCCACTACAGGACAGGGTGGCCTCTCTACGTGACAGTGCCCCTCCCACTGACCGTGCCGGCCTTCAGCGATTCCTTGGCTTGCTAAACTATTACCACAGATTTATCGTGGCAGACTTCCTTGCCCCACTACATTCTCAGGCAAGTGGCAAAGGACAATCCATCGTGTGGTCTGATGACTGCAATACGGCGTTTGAAAAGCCCAAGGAGGCTTTGAAACACGCTGTTCTCCTTCACCATCCCCTACCAAATGCCCCAACAAGTCTTACAGTTGACGCTTCCAACTCAGCTGTCGGTGCACAACTTGAACAAAAGCAAGGTCATAACTGGGTCCCGCTTGCCTTCATTTCTAGGAAGCTCTCAGCCACAGAAAAAAAATACAGTGCGTTTGACCGCGAACTGCTCGCCGCTTACAGCGCTGTCAAACACTTCAGGCATTTCCTGGAAGGTAGGGCATTTACATTATTCACAGACCACAAACCACTTGTCTCCGCTCTCATCAGTCAAACTGACCGCTCGCCTCGACAAACAAGACACTTGTCTTACATCGCCGAATTCACCACTGATATTCAGCATATCACAGGTCAATTTAACGTGGTAGCTGATGCCTTCTCGCGTTTTAATATTATGACGCCCACAGACTCAGCCATTTGTTCCATTACTGATTTCACTAAACTTGCATATGACCAGGTTCACTCACAGGAAATGGAATCTTATCGCAAATCTACCACAGGTCTTACACTTGAGAACATTCCATTTGGTTCATCCACAGTCTTGTGTGACACTTCAACACGCCCCATTCTTCCAACGTCATGGACTCGACAAATTTTTGACCAGATTCACGGTCTCTCCCACGCCGGCGCACGGCTCACACAACGCACCATCAGTCAACGTTTCGTTTGGCATGGGATGAAAAGAGACATACGTAAATGGTGTAAAGAGTGTCATCATTGTCAATCTTCCAAAGTGCATAGGCACACCCGAGCACCACTTGTCGACCGGCCACTACCAACGAATCGATTTAGTAGCCTCCATGTTGATCTCGTTGGACCACTACCCATCAGCCAAGGTATGACTTACTTGTTTACAGTCATCGATCGCTTCACGAGGTGGCCAGAGGCAATTCCTCTTCCAGATGCTCATGCTTCTACCTGTGCTCAAGCTTTGATACACCATTGGATTTCCCGATTTGGTGTTCCTGAAAACATTACTTCCGACCGTGGCGCACAATTCACATCGGCACTTTGGACAGAGTGCAACAGGTGTTTGGGCATCAACGTCAACCGAACAACCGCATATCACCCTCCAGCAAATGGGATGATTGAACGATTCCATCGCCAACTGAAGGCAGCACTGAAAGCCCGGACCACAGGCACAAACTGGTATTCGGAGATACCCATTGTGTTGCTGGGGATTCGTACATCCTGGCGAGAGGACTCTGGCTGTTCCCCCGCTGATTTAGTCTACGGTTCAACCCTTCGTCTTCCAGGAGAGTTTTTGTCGTCGACTGGTCCTGAAACATCTACACCAAAGTCAGAATTCGTTCAGCGGCTACAAAACACAATACGTTCCATGAAACCACCATCCCCCCAAGTTTCACGGCCAACAGTCCACATATGTGCCATCCAACCTGGCATCTACTGGTTACGTTTATGTGAGAATTGACTCGCACAGACATCCGCTCCAGCGTCCATACGACGGCCCTTATCGGATTATTGACAAAAGGGACAAATATTTCATTTTGGACATGAAAGGTCGCTCTGAAAAGATTTCCATCGATCGACTAAAAACTGCACACCTCTCACACTCAGACACTAACATCAGCCACACAACAGCCAACCCAAAACCATTGACATTACCTCATTCAGATGACACGCAACTGAAACGCGTGAATTCGACCCCTGTCACGGGACGCCTGGCGACAACTCGATCAGGTCGAGAATCTCGGCTACCACCAAGATTCCGCTGAACAACTGTTGCGCCCCGCTGGGGGAGGGGTAGTGTGGCGACCAGTTATGTCGGTGCTTCGCACGAACATTTGTCTTACATTTTAAGCACTACGACGCACTTCTATTGTATTCAATGTTTACTTCCGTTTTCTTAGTCTTGTACGGTTCGTCCTCTGATCCATACAATCAATCCAAGTTCTATCCACTATTAAACGTTAGCAATAATCTATACACGGATTTTGTTATTACTTTATTGTATCATTACTGACTATTTCTACAGGATACCACGTGTCTATGAATTTAATCACAATCATATCGGTAATTGATCTCCTCTCTATAAAACATTACTTTGAATCGGTCAATGAAACCAGCCTATTTCGTTTAATAATTGACACTGTTCCAAAGTGTTACAATTTTAGTGATTAACAAGATTTTGAACCGGTCTACTTTCATATTTTGTATTGTGTAAAAGAAATAAAAATTAAAGTTTTCCATAACCAACCTCATAATAGACCAACGTATAAAATTGCATGAGATGTCCCGTATTGTCCAATATTTAAGACTGGGGAAGTCAATAATTCAAAATAATAATATTCCAATTTATTTCCTATGGCGCTTTTTTTAAAATAATGTTTTGATTTTGATTATTGTCTTTTATTTGCTGTAGGAATTTTTGTATCCATTAAAATCATTCTAATTCTACCATCAACATTGTTCTACTCGATCTACCTTTAAAAACTTCCCTTGCGGTTCACCCACAAAATATTGTGTTCTCTCCTCAACCTGTCGATTAGAAAAGTTACAAATGTACAGACACAATGTTGTAAAAGGTCACTCTCAATTTTATTTTTCTCTGATTGTGAGTCTACCAATGACAACACCACCACGAGCTAAACATTAAACAATGGAAAGAGGTTTTATATTGTCTTGTTTAAATGATTTTAAATATGTAGGAATTTTTATTTAAAGAAATCTCACAATTATGAATTTTCATAATATAGGTGTAATAGAGTCAGACAACCGGGTAGTTGATGCCGACGAGTGGAGTCAAGACAACCGGGTAGTTGATGCCGGCGAGTGGAGTCAAGACAACCGGGTAGTTGATGCCGGCGAGTGGAGTCAAGACAACCGGGTAGTTGATGCCGGCGAGTGGAGTCAAGACAACCGGGTAGTTGATGCCGGCGAGTGGAGTCAAGACAACCGGGTAGTTGATGCCGGCGAGTGGTAGTGGTAGACTTGGCAGAGTGTAGAGGCCGTGTGAGTGGATGGATTCGGTCCTGGGGTCGATTTAGGAGTTCCAGACTGTAACTGCGGGGGTGGTGCTCAAGTGAGTAAGATAGATCAGACAATGAAGTGACAGTTTAGTACTACTAGTACTGATATTGATAGTAGCATGACGTCATGTGTCAGAAGTAGAAGTAGGAGTTGATTTCATGAGCGAAGAGCACTCACCACAGTCAAATCCAGAGACACCATAGTCTACCCGATTCCTAGCGCATCCACTCCAGAGTAGTGGAGGCGATCAAACAACAAAGGCCAGGATGTATAATGATCAGTCTTTATTCAAGAACAATGGAACAGATCATTCTTTTGTATCGTATTCTTTTCTTTTCTTTTTTTTTTTTAACCCAGGCTATCCTATCTAATGACCCTCTTAATTAGCACCCATTTTTTTTGTTAGGTTTATTATAAAACATTTTCAACATGTTGTGGGTAGATAGTAGCAGTAGGATGGTTTTGTTTCATTTACTGCTTCTGTATCGTGCATTATCTATCGGATTCCTTTATTTATTTATTTATTTATTTATTTATTTATTTATTTATTTATCTATTTATTTATTTATTTATTTTGTTAATAAAAGGATGAAATAAAAGATTATTTATGTTGTCTGAGGTGTTCATGGAGGGTGAGTGGTTAAATGGGCAGTTAGGTGATAGGTATATTGGGTTGGTAGTTTGTAATTTTATTAACTTTTAGACAATTATACAATAAAATAGCAGAGCACGGTTAGATGTGGAGAGGAGGTAAGTTGTGGTGTTCTGATTGGTGGATCGCAGGGAGCCTGAACCAATCAGTTAATCGCTTTATTGGGTGATTAAGAGATGTGGAATGTTGTTTAGAGAAGTTGGGTTGAGACTGATAGAGGTTTAAATTGGAGGGGGGGGGGGGTTGGATTCTGTGGATTTGATTGGTGTACCTGCAGCCTATCAGCTGGCCGGAATTTTTCGAAATTCCATAATATGGGATTGTAGTTTTGGTTATGTGCACGGGGTGATAGACATATTGGAAGAGAGGTTAGGTTTAAGTTTAAGGTTGGTGGGTGAGGGGGGGGGGGGTTCTAAACTGTTTTAATTGGCGGGGTGTTTGTGTACGCGGACCAATCGTCTTGCGGGGTTATTAATTGGTCTGTGGTCGGTTGTTATTCTTGGGCTGTTGTTACATTATGGGGGATAGATTGAAATGGTAATGAAGGTGGTTATGTTTTAAAGAGAAAATGTACTTGTGAAAAGACGGCGACTTTCAATGCTAGCATCTAAAATTGGCACTAAATAACGGACAAACATGTCTAGGCCTAGTCTCCCACCTCTATGGCCTATATAAAGCAATAATCATAATGCTCAAAATTGGATAGTAAGTAGAGAATACAAATTTAATGTGCCCCCATTGGAAAATAGATTTTGTTTCTCTTTCCTTATGAATAGTTTATTTTTTCCTCTCCTTACTTGTGAATAGTTATGTTTTTCCTCTCTTTCCTTGTGAATAGTTATGTTTTTCCTCTCCTTACTTGTGAATAGTTATGTTTTTCCTCTCCTTAATTAGTTTTTCAAATTTTGAATTTTTTATGCGATTGTTCACTTTGATTTCCCAAATTTTAAGAAGCTAAATAGTTAAAATATTT
>NW_027626525.1:0-5993 GCF_034508935.2 Berghia stephanieae
AGGGAGGTGGTCAGGTTTCAAGTCATAGAAAACTGAATGAGGAGAACTACAAAGGCAGGACGCATGGCACAAATGATATCCAGAAAAAGTTCCGTCTGACTTTTTGGGAGTCCACGTTAAACAAGTATACCCTAAAGAAAAGGAAGAAGAAGAGGGGAGGAAGAAGAAGAAGAAGAAGAAGAAGAAGAAGAAGAAGAAGAAGAAGAAGAAGAAGAAGAAGAAGAAAAAGAAAGAAAAAGAAGAAGAAGAAGAAGAAGAAGAGAAGAAGCATTTATTCAAAAAGAAAAGCATTATTCAAAAAAAAGAAGCATTTATTCAAAAAGAAGAAGCATTTTTTCCCAAATCATCATTTTGTGGGTTTTGGGGCAATGGATCATAAAATCCTACTTATCAAGAGATAAAACGCAGGGGGCGGTGGAAAGGTTTCTCTATTTGGGTGTTGATGGAATAAGAAAATGGAAAATATGATCTTTAAAAAAACGTACTAGGCGTGAAATTGCAAACAATATAAATAGAACGAATTCTACACAGGCTGGGGGTGCCGATGGTGAAAAACACAGAAAATTTTTTGAAATTCCCTTTGGGAATTTTCCTTGACACACACACATGGTGTCATTGCCGCGTCTGTTAAATTTTTAATGGGAGATTCAAGGAATATTGTCTTGACTACAAAGTGTGTATTACATTTGTGACGGACCAACCGCGTTGATCTTGTATTATGTCGTATGACTATCCAGGGGAAAAAACTGAAGTTAATGTCGAAATGATTAAGTAACGACATTTGAAGTCTTTTACCGCTTTAGAGAATTGATTCACTCTCCTAAATGAGAGTATTAAGTTTAAACCACAATTGTAATCAGCACTTCAAATTAAACATTCACCGTCAAATTCACACCGACAAAATGCTGGAATGTACGCATGGTCAGATTTTTGAATTTAAAAAAAAACAATAAAAAAAAAATACGGAAAATGTGACTACTACAGCTCTACAAATTAAACGCTTGGGAGGACAAAGTTATGAAGGCACAAAATACGACCATGCTCGCTCACCTCTACCCTTGCCAGCACATTTTAAAACCCCTGCCAAGTGTGAAATGGCAAACGATATGAATAAAACGACTCCTACACGACAGGCCTGGAAGGCACCGATGGTGAGAAACACACGATATGCTGTCATGGCCGTGTCGTGAAATTTGTCAGGCCATAAATGTGAAAAACACGATGACCTTCGTTGACACGAAGAATGGAACGAGCAAGGCGCCTGTGGTGTGCCTAGTAAGCGAACGTTCTTCACCTCATCTCTGTGGGAGGAGGAAGTGGTGTTGGATATAAAAAAAGAAATTGTGAAAATATCATTAATTGAATAATAAGGAGAGAGGGGACATGGAATGTAGAGACGGAATGAGGACAAACAATGGACGATCTGGGATGCATATTAATGTATGGTCTGTTGAGTGAAGGCAATATCTATTGTGAAATCAACTAAGATAGGTAGCCGGATGACCAGAAAAATACTAGACGCTTACAAATCCTTTACTCATTAATGCTACAGGTCTGACGTCAATTTAAAATGTTTATCCATATAACTCCATCAATAATATTGGAACCAGCATACGATAATAAGTTTTAAAATCCGGCCTTCTCAAAATATAAATTTCCAGTGCGGTGAGCGGTATTGCTTCACGGCATGAAGAAGATATCTCTGTAACGATTACCTCTGTTGGATCCTATACTAAACTACAGACTATTATCTGGATGAAGCAGAGATGTTAGAAATAAAGTAAGTTTTAAATATTCAGAAATACACATTTTAGTTGATCATTTTGTTTTATTTTCTTAAAACGTTTCTTTCTAAATGTAACGCTGTAGAAATATATTGCTTTGTTTCAAACTGCATGTTTGAGTGCTTGTATGGTTGAATGAAAGTTGTCACTTTACTGTTAAGCGCTCTGAGCTTGTTTAGATACGGGTTTGGCCAAATTATAATTACCATATATATTATTTCAATTGAACCCGAGCCATTTTTCTTTTTTCTTTATCAATACAGAGGGCTATGAAAATAATTCACATTTAACTCTAAATGCACTCTGTACATTTTTGTTAACAGTCTCATGAAGTGTGTAACCTGTCCCATGTGCATGAAGTTATCAATATAATCAAAGCCATATCAGCGACTAATTTTTCTGGTCATCGGGAATACGAAGAAACGTAATCCATCAAGTCAAACTGGTAAGGTGTCGGAGTGAACTAAGAAGCTGAAATTGAATTTAATGTCAGAAAATTAAACTTTGATTAAATTTTCATACTTTATATATATTAATCACAGAAAAACAAAAGTTTCCTTATTTTTTATCATTTTAACATTCATTCCCCTCTTGAAATCTGATTCAGTCCGACATTACACAGATTGAGGCGATGGTTCACATATTAAGATAGTAAAAAGCACTATAGAGAAAATATCATATTTACACTAACTAAAATTGTGTTGCTATTGTTAAGTTTAGAAATTGGGCCTCTTATCAAAACCACGAAATACCAACATGGGATGGCCAAAGAAACCGGTGATAATGTTTTTGTAACACACGTGTCCAATTCGCCATGAAGGAACTAAAGGCTATGTTTACTTTTGTTTCCTAAATCCAAAATTTTATGTAAGGGAAAATTTTCTATAGGGGTCAGTTTGATTGGATCGTGACACCAGAAGCAAATTGTCCAAACACCCCCCCCCCCTTCTCTCTCTCTCTCTCCTCTCTCCCCTCTCTCTCTTTCTCTCTCTCTCTCTCTCTTCTTTCTTTCTCTCTCTCCCTTCCTTTTCTATCTCTCAACTGGATTGCTTAATATATAAAACAAGGCATGACGAACACAAGGTTTCAAAAAATACGAGAAATCTTGAAATCCCCAGATTTGTTGGCATCTTAATCAACTGATTTTTGGGGGTTTAAAATTGACATCCTTCTCTTTTCACGACTTGACTTCAGTAACAGACTTCAGTAACAACACGAAATAGCAACATCACAGTAATCAATATCGCAGTGAAAGAAAATAAGCTGCTGCAGACAATGGGTTGAGAAAAGCAATGTTTTGTTGTTTGGTTTCTTATTAATTTCTTTGGGGGGGGGGGGGGGGGCGAGGGGTGCTCTTTTTTTTTTCTTTTGAAGGCCCCACCTCTTTAAGTGTTACTTAATTCGCCCTACAACACCAGAAATTGATCGACACTATCATTTCGGCCAGGACGAAACTCTTCCCAATGACAACAAATTTCAAAAGGAGCTTCTGTCCAATCCTCGAACAACTTTCTGAAGATAAAAGCAAATTAGATTCAATATTAACAGTTTCCACAATGAAGAACTAAAACGAGAATGGAAAACACAGAGAAATCAAGTGATGCATAAAATCTATTGTCAATAATTAAAGCAAACTCGACAACATGGCAATGGTAATAGAAACAGCCCCCGACAGTATGAAAATATTCAAAGCTGTTAAAAACATTAAACAGAAACAAAAAAATCATCTCATCATTTCTGATGATGAAGGAAAGTAATCTCTGACGACAAACAAATAGTTGAAAGAGTTAAAACTTCGAGAATAAGTACAAAGAGCACCAAGAGATAGAACCATTCGAATACCCTGAATCAAGACTGGAAGAACCAATAACGATCTTGAGTAAGTGCAGAGCCCGGAATTGACACCATCAAAGCAGAGGAGCTAAAATGTCTAACTGAACCTCACCTAGTCGCCATTGCTATATGTTTAATGGAATGTTCGAACGTAAAACACATCTTGATCTCGGCTCCGTAAACTAATTCTGTTGAATAAACCAAACAAGAAAAAAACGAACATTAGAAAATCTAAGACCATTGTTCTTCTTTCAACACTTGGAAAACTGCTCAGAGTATTAACACTCACAGAATAAGATCAAAGGTGGAGGAATATATGTCACCGACACAAAGCGCATTTAGAAAAATAGGAGTACCATTGACATGGTATGGGCTCATATGTGGTGAAAGCCAGAATTGAAAAATACAAAGAAGAGTTCACTATATTGGGCATTGACACGAGCTCTGCCTTTGATACAATCTGCAGAACAAAATCTTTGAAGGTACAATATTCATTTCTCGAAAAAGATCACATCCGAATAATAAGATCACTGCTGGCAAACACAACACTTACGTTACATCTGGTGCAGAAACAGTTTCATTATTAACAGCGCTGGGAACTCCCCAAGGAGACTGAGCCCAATCCTTTTTACTGTATATTGGAAGCAGCACTAAAGAATTAAGACAAAAAACTCCCGATTCCTCAAATCCTTACCCGCGAACTGATTTACGCAGACGATGTTGATATCATAATATTTGATACAGCAGACCTGGTGAAGCAGCACATACCAATAATATCCAATACTCTGCGACATTGGAATCTAAAGGTCAACGAATCCAAAACATAAATTACAGTGGTTAATAAGAAACAAGAGCAATGAAAAGTGTAAGAAAACTCGGAAACTTGATAAATGAGAATGAAGACATCAAACGGAGAAAAATGCTAGCTCAAACTGCATTCAGCGATCTACACAACGTTTGGAACAGGACGACCAATATTAATGAAATAAGAGAATAGGTCTTTACGCTAGTGCTGCGATTCTTATTTTCAACTGTGGTACGTGGGGCCTTACAAAATAGAATTTGACACCCTGGACTCCCTTCATCTCAAGAAATTGAGTCTAGTTATTGGAATACAAAATCAGTAATGAGGATGTTATGACTATGACAAATGCAGAGTACAACCAGTCAGTACCGTATAAAGAAACAAAAATGAAACTGTTTGGACGCATGCTCCGAGGAGATGGAAATATTCCAGCATAAACCTCAATGGATGATTACTCCAGATTCTTGATCAGCGTCAAATTTACAAAAGGTTTGATATGAAGAGCTATGTGTCTACTCCAAGAATTGTTAAAATTAGAAATAAATGTTTATTATAGTGTTTATTTTTGAGTAATGGAGCGGTTTATCATCAACAATATTCGTTGGCTTGGTACATTACATGTGATGATGGTAGTAGTTATTGATGCCATGCGTTCATGTAAAATTCTCACAACATTCGCCAACCGGATATACCGTACCAACACACAAAACTGTGTAATAATAACAATGATGATGATGATGATGATGATGATGATGATGATGATGATGATGAGATGATGTAATAATAATAATAATAATAAATAATAATAATAATAATATAATAATAATAATAATAATAATAATAATAATTAATAATAATAACTAATAATAATAATAAAATAATAATAATAATAATAATAATAATCACATCATCATCATCATCATCATCATCATCATCATCATCATCATCATCATCATCATCATCATCATCATCATAATAATAATAATAATAATAATAATATAATAATAATAATAATAATAAATATTAATAATAAATAATAATAATAAAATCTTTATTATCCACAAAATGGAAAATTGTCATCAATTGTACATTGCATTTAAAATTAAAACTGATTGCAAATGTATTGAAGTTATGTGTTTTGGAAAAATACTCACGACATCGCCAGCGGGATATAACAACACACAAAACTATGCGCAAACTCGAACGTTTTAATCTCATTGATATAATTTAGTGATAAAAAATTATAAAAGTGGCTGTCTAAAAACAACAACGCTGGATGACGTCAATTTCGTTCCTTCTATACATATCCAAGTCCAAGAACCTTACTCATTCCGTCCACTCTCTCCTCCTTCAATACACACGTACCTACTCTCTCTCTCTCTCTCTCTCTCTCTCTCTCTCTTCTCTCTCTCTCTCTCTATTTTCTCTCTCATCTCTCTCTCTCTCTCTCTCTCTCTCTCTCTCCCTCTCTCTCTCTTTCCTCTCTCATCACATTCTTGTGCGGCTATGCATGTGGTCTTGTGGTGTGACCTGGCCTTGTTTTGTTTTTTGTCAAGACAAAGACAGAAAAC
>NW_027626526.1:0-5991 GCF_034508935.2 Berghia stephanieae
GATTTCTGTAAATAATGAAACGTTGAATTTTTTTGGGGTGGGTTTTGGGGGATTCAAATGTTGAACCCTTTTTGGGGCCCTTTTAAAAAATTTCCCTTTTTAAATTAAATTTAAAAGTTAAAAATTTCCCCTTTTGCCCCTGTGACTCTCCCTCGTTTTAAAAAGAATAATAAAAGGAGGCCCAACCAGTTTGGTTTACTTCGTTTTTTTTTGTTTTCCCTCCCAAAAAAAAGAAAACAGGTCCCTTTTTTTCATTTTTTTTAAAATGTAAAACCACCATCGAATTTAAAAAAATGGCCTCAACAGTTTTAGGGCCCCGGTTTCCCGACTAAAATTTCCGGGCGGTTGGGGCCCAAAAAAAAAATTAACGCCCTTTTGGGGAGGTTTAAAATTTTTTTGGGGTTTTTTCCTGAGACTTCAAAAAATTAAAAAAAAACCAATTTTCTAGCCAAAGATGATGTGGAAAATTTTAAAGGGTTTTTTAAACAAAAAAAGCAGAAATTTTCCCCTGAAAATTGTTGCAATGGTTTTTAAAACGATCGTAAATCCTATCATTTTATTATAACGCGACCAAAAAGATAAAAGGCCGGAAATCAAAGCAAATTCCCCAAAGAAAAACCCTTATAGACCAAAATAAAACCCCTTTTTATTTAAAAAAACCCCCTTTCACAGAACTGACCTTCCAAATGGGGAAAACAAACTGTTTTTTTAAAAAAAAACCCTGAAAGGATTTTTTAAACATAAGGGCTGAAAAAAACAGCCCCCATCACCCAAAAAAGCCCGGGGAAAAATTTTTGATGGAAATTTTGGGGGCCATGACATTGGGAAAAGGGCCTAACCCAAAAGGAACCTACAAAACCCCTTTTGTAAAAAGTAAAAATTAAAATCAGAAAAAGAAAGACCCCCCCTTCCCTTTTTCCCTAAAATTTAATACACTTTTAAAAAAACTTTGAAGACACGGAAAAACATTAGTGAAAAAATTCCAAATCCAAAAATCCCAATTTTTGGGGTTTTTGAAAAAACTTTTAAAAAAAAGAACACCTACAAATTCCAAAAAAGAAAAAAAATATGAAAACCCATCCCCCCGTTTTGGGGTTAAACGTTAAGGGCGTAAATCCCTCCACATGATTAAAAAATTTTGTCGTAAAAATAAAACCAAAATCTAAAACATCAACAAAAAGGGGGGTGCAAAGGGAATTGTAAAAACGTCATCAAAATGATTTCCGAGTTTTTTGGGGGAAGCCATGCCAAAAATCGATGAGGGGCCGGGGGGGCCCAAAAAAAGAAACAGTGGTGGGAACATTCATTTTCATTCAGAATATCGAATATGAAAATTTTTAAAGGTGCGATTCCCCCAAAAAAAATTCCCCCTCTTGTGGAAAGCCGGGGCCTTTTTTCACAAAAATTAATCACCGGGCAAATCAAAAAATTTTTTTCAATTTTTCCAAAAAAAATTCAACCTTACGCAAAAAACCCTACTATTGAAAATTTGCAGATGGTAGTTTGGGGCTGAAAAACCTCGTAGAAAATAACCCGGGGATGCCAGCCAAAATTTTTATCACAGATGCAAAAGGAAAAAAACGCCCTAAAGTTCCCCAAATACGAAATCCCCCCCTTCATTCCATCGTTTTTTAAAATAGGACATTTTTCCCAGTGGAAAAACAAACAACCCCAAAAACAAAAGCTGAAGGTTTTTTTTTCCCGAAAAAAAACTCCCCCAAATAAACTCCATAAAACGAACCCCAGTTCCCCCAAAAACAACACGTCCGGGGAAACTTTTAAAATTCCTAAAAATCAATAACCTCCGTGACAAAAATACCCCAATCGTCCCCCACGAAACCCCCAAGGGAAAATTTGGGACAACACCCTTTGGCCCTGCAAAAAGTTCGAGAATTTTACTTTTTACTTTTCAAAAGTCCGTTGACGGGTTTTTTAAAAAATTTTTTGATACCCAAAGGGTTACAAGGGGAAATTCCCAGGTGAGGACCCTTTTTAATTTTTCGAAAAAAAAAGAAAAAAACAAAGTAACAAAAAATCGTAAAAACAAAAAGCAAATGAGCCCTTTTTGCCTTTTTTGGGTTTACCTTGACCTTGCGGGACCCATAGACCCGATTGGATAAGATTCATTTTCGGGGTACGCTCTTTTTTTTGTTTTTAGGACTTTAAAATGGTCTTTTTTGTGTTTTTTTTATTTAAACCAAAAGGGCCCCCCCCCAAAATTTCTGGGTTTTTAAAGGGATTCTTAAGGCCCTGGCCCCCTTAAAGGGGTTGGGGGAAAAACAATTTTGTTCGAAACAAGGGGCCCAATTTGAGTCCAAGGGGATTTTGACGCATTAAGTTTTATAAAAAAAGAATTTGCGCATGGAAAAAAAGTGGGTCCTCCCCAAACCCGCCAAAACCCCCAAAAATGGGACCCGCTGAGGGGTCAGTGGAGAAAAATTTTTTTGATGAGGAAAAAAAATTTGTTTATTTTCCCCCGAAAAAAAAGTGGGTTGTAAAAAAACAAAAAAAAGTTTCTGTTTAATAAGAAAAAACACGATCTGTGTTTTTTTTTTTTTTCGGACAATGGGGCCCAAAAACCAAAGGAAAAAAAAATGAATTACCAATTCCAAAAAAACCAAAAAACAAAATAGACAAAAAAATAAAAAACCAAAAAAAACTTTTTAGAAAAAATTTTTGGGACCCCGGTAATGAGTTTTGATGAAAAATTGTGAAAAACCCTGCCCCTTTGCTAAAACCTATTGTTTTTTAGCCCCTTCTTTCCTCTTCCCAAAAATAAAAACCCCTTTTTTATTCCGGGGGGCTTTTTTAACAATTTCCCCCGACGCTCAAAAATGGCAGAAAGCCATGAAAGAAAAAAAAGTACACTTTTTAAAAAACAAAAAAACATTCCGTTAGTCCCACTTTCCTGAAAAACAGGAAGGGGAATTTTTGGAGGGGAAAAAGGGTTTTTTTTTTTTTAAAAAAAAACTGTTAAAAAAAAAAATAAAAAATGTCTTATTAAAAGGCAAGATATGTTTGGGGAAAAAGGGTATGCCCCCGTTTAAAGTGAAAAATTTTCCCCGGAAAAAAAATTTTTCCCCCCCCCACTGCTAACATGGAACTTCCCCGTTTTTTAAAAATTTTGCAACTTGGGGAAAACCAAAAAAAAAAGAAAACCTTATATTACATCAGAGGATGGTTTTTTTTTTTTTTTTTTTAAAAGGCCCCTTTTTTTAAATTTTCCCCCAAAATTTTTTAATTTTTTTTTCTTAAAAATCAACCCGAAAACCCTTTTTTTTAAAAATTTAAAAATAAAAGTGGTAAGGAAACTGTTATGCAAAAAAATTTTTTTTAAAAAATCCTCTTTTTCGGCCCTAAAAAAAAAAAAAAAAAAAAAAAAAAAAAAAAAAAAAAAAAAAAACAACGGAAAATTTTTTTTGTTTTAAAAAAAAATTTTTTTTTTTTTTAAAAACCCCCCTTTTTTTTTTTTTTTTTTATAAAATTTTTTTAAATGCCCCCTGAAAAACCCAATGTTTGGGGGGTTTTTTTAAATCCCCCCATTGGGAATGAAAAAATTTTTTTTTTTAAAAAAAAGACCAAAAAAAAAAATTTTTAACTGAAACCCCGGTTTTTTAGAATGAAAAAACCCTTTGGAAAGGGTTTATTTTTTTTTCTGGGTAAAATTTTTTTTGACAAAAAAACCATTAAAAAAAGAGAATCAAAAAAGGAAAAAAAATTAAGAAAAAACCTTGAAAAAGATTTAAACGGGGCAACTGAAAAAAAAAAAAGAAAAGCCCCCATTGGGAACCAAGTTTTTTGACTGTAAAAAACTGTAATGGGGGAAAAAAAAAGATCAAAAGAAATAGAGAAGCTTTGTAGGTACGCCTATTCCTTTTTTATAAAAAATTTGTACAAGACCAAAACCCTTTTGTTTTGGTTGCACTAAAATTTATCACAAAAATTTTGTCCCCAAAAACCCCCTTAACAAAACACTGGGACCAAAAAAAATGAAACTTTGGGGGTTCAGGTACTTGAAGGGGAAACTATTTATTGGGGACTTTTTAAACCAAAGAGTTTTTAAGGACTTAAAACCCGATTTTTTTTATGATTTCTGAATTGGGTTCAAATTTTAATAACAGAAAAAAATTTCTTTCTGGGTATTTTTTTAGTTTTTTTTCACAAAATGGGGGCCTAAAAACCTGGAAAAAAAGAAAAAAAACAAAAGCGTTCCCTTTGCCCCCCCTTCATGGAAAAACAGGAATATGGGTTTTTTCTCAAAACAGCAATTTCAGGGGAAAACCCCATATTCAAGCAAAATTTATTCAGTAATAAAAATTTAACCAAAATTAATTTTTTTTAACCAAAGGTCCCCCCCTTTTGATTTAAAGAAGACAACAAGGACAAAATTTTTCCCCTTTGCGAAAAAACCCCCGTTAAAAAAAAAAGAACAAAAACATTTTTGAAATTTCAAAATTTCCCCCTTTATCCCCCTCAGAAAAAAAAAAAAAAAAAAAAAAAGGGCCCTTTTACAATAAATTCCCCCCCCCCCCTGAAAAATGTTTTTTGGCTTGAAATTTAAAGACCAAAACACCACCAAATTCCCAGTTTTTTGAAAAAATTTTAAAAAAAATTTTTTTTTTTTTTTTGGGGTTTGGTTTTTTACAAGTTTAATTTTTTTTTTTTGAAAGAAATTTTTTTTTTTTTTTTAAAAATTTTTCCTTTTTTTTATTTTTAAGTTGTAAATTTTGTTACCTTTAAAAAAAATAATGTTTTAAAAATGATTTTTTAAACTTAAAAATTTTTTTGGATAAAGAAAAAATTCTTTTAAAAACACTACTTTTTTTTATTTTTTCCCCCCTTTATTCATTAGGAAAATATGCCCTTTTTTTAAATGAAAAAAAATGAAAATATTTTTTTGATTAATTCAATTTATTCCAATATTGTTTTGGGCTTTTTGGTGCATACAAAAGCCTTTTTAAAAAAATTTTTTTTAAAAAAAATAAATAATATCCAATTATTTTTATATTGGTTTTTGTAAAAAAGAATCCCAAAAAATTTTTTTTTTTTTTTTTTTTTTGTTTAGTTTCGAAAAATGCACTACATCCCCAAAAGAAAATGAAAATGCATTGTTAAAAACCCCTCCCCCCCGGTCATCAAAAACCTTGTCCGGTCGGAGGCCTTTGCGGGGTCCGAAAAGATCGTAAAAATGAAGGGGCCCCCAACCCAAGATGATCTCAACGGGGCCCCGCCAACGTCCCAAAAAGGAGGAAGAAAGGGAGGAAAAATCAACCAAAGGGTTCCCCCCCCCCCCTTCCCCCAACACCTTGGGTGGGGGGTTTTGTCCCACGAAAGTGGGGGGGGGGGGGTGAAAAAAAGGGGCTGACCCCCCTACAGGGGAATCCCCCCGTTCCCCAAACTTAGCCCCCCCTCTGAACCACGGGTAAAATGGAGCCCCGTCATCGGGGAGAACCCCATTAAGAAAGGAAAACTCGAGCAAAAAACCCGGGCAGTGGGAAAGGGTTTTTAAAAAGGGGGGACCGCAAATCCATCTAAGGGGTCACTCCCCAACAAAAAACCCGGACAGATCGAGTTTTTTTGCTAAAAGGGGCCGCAATCGAATTTTGGAGGAACAACCCCCAAAAAAAACCGCCCCCCTGCCCTTGTGGAAAAAACCTTTTATGGGGCCCCCCCAAAGGCTAAGGAAACAAAACCGAAAAAAAAGCCAAAAAAAGGAAAAGAAAAAGCAGGGGGCCGAAGGCGCCAAAATACAGGAAAAATGGAAAACCCCGCCCACTGCATGCCTTAAAATCCCAATAAAGGAAAACACGTAAAAAATAACCAAATCCGAATGTGGGGCAAAAAACCCCCCTGGAACCCGCCCCGGACGGGGCCCCCCCAGTGCCGGGCCTCAATTGGGCCCCCCACCCCAAACGATTGGGGGGTAAACCTTGACTTCATCTTTTCGGAAAAACCAGGGGAGAAGGATCAAGGGTTTTTTAATGCGACTGG
>NW_027626527.1:0-5995 GCF_034508935.2 Berghia stephanieae
AAAAGAGGTGACGTCATTTCATTCTACTATAGGAAACAATGTGATTCAAGAAACTGGTTTAAATCTCATTGGAAGTGTAAAACCAACTTTGGGAGGACTGAATACATACCATGGTAATTCATCTTCTGGTGCCCACAGTGATGACATCTTATTTTCTAGTCTAAATATAAACTGGTCTTTCGAGAAAAATCATCCATCCTCGCACTTTTACGTCTCGAATCTTAAAAATCTGCCTATGCTATCGATAGTAGGGCGCTTGCCATCCGGAAGTATAAACGACCAACACACAAAACCGTGTGTATCCCATAAAACGTATATAGTCGGGTTAATACAGTTCAGTGACATTACCATAAACGCGGATGGAAAAAAACAATAACAAAGGCCTGAGTGACGCCATCTGCATACTATCTTTAGATAGTATGACGTTGTCGCCCTCAGGTCTTTATTATTGCTGTTTGCAATCCGCGTTTATGAGAGTATGCGCTTGGCTAAGAGCTCACAACATTACCACCCGGAAGTATAACGGACCAATACACAAAACATGTGTAACCATGAATGTTTATAGTCTGGTTAAAAACAGTTTATTGGAATTACTCATAAACGCGGATAGCAAACACCTTAAAATCCTTAAAATTTTGGCATCAACTTCCGTTTTAATTCATTTTTAATTACTTAGAGATGTTTATGGATTTCTGAAATTGAAGCCAAATTTTCGTAATTCTGGGGTTTTTTTCGTACCGTAGGCATTTCTGACTTCCGCACAAAGCAAGCTACAAAGACACTTTAAGGAGCTCTCTAACTGCGTCATGGCTGTTACACCAAACTCACCCCGACTTCGTACTTGTACTTCCTACTCATTCATAGCCACGATAAAAACAATAGCAGGGCTGTGACGTCATGGTTATAGTAATAATAATAATAATAATAATAAAATAATAATAATAATAATAAAAAAATAATAATAATAATATACGATTATTTCATCTCTTTGTATTTATTAAACGAGTTATTTTTTATCTTGCTCAATAACACAACGAGCTTGAAAGTATTGTTATTGCACGATAAAAAGTAACGAGCATAAAAGGTATCCAGAGGAGAAAAACATATAAATCAATCATTTTTGACTTTTTACACATTCTGATCACATGACATGTGAAAAAGTTCTAGCCAGCACGAAGAATAAAAAGTACCGACTTTCTTTGTTTAGAACCCCTCTGCTGGTTGCGTTGCGGACGTGACATCAGACTATTGAATCATATATAATGGCGAAGTGAATTTACACTGTCAATAGTTTTGAGAAAATAAGATAAAAGTACATGTGGGAGGCCTAATAAAAAAACACCTAATTCTACCCGTCGTGGTAAAAAGTTTTTAATATCATAGTAGTAAAAGTAATATACATCTTTATTGTCCACACAATGGAAAATCTATAGTGGTTTGCATTGCTCGAACAAATATAATGAACATGAATAGAAATGTGTGGATCTTATAATAATACGATGTGCCCAGTCCATGACATAATCAGTTCGGAAGTGAAAATTAAATTTTCTATTTGTAATTTCTGAAAGCAAAATGCTCCCCCGAGCTTTTAAAACTTTATTTGAAGTAAACCGGGTTATTTTTCATGAAGTTATGGTCATTTTGTAGGGGAAAAAGGTATCTACCAACGTTCTCAAATTTCATACATTTCAATTTGACTAGCTGTGAACAATATTTAGAAGTGAAATTAAGCTTTGATATTTCCCGAAGATGAACAGAAAGAGTTGTTTTAATCATTGATGACAAGATTCATTTTTAATAAAAATTGACTTTCTAACTAAACTTGATAATATCTCATTTTAAAAAACTTTCATCATCCGACTGATTTTGCCCATTCACTTTTACAAATTTTAATGATCCATAGCAATTTACTTTACAATACACATACAGACATTTTTACAGTTTAATACGACAGGGAACGTAATGTTTACATAAGGAACAAATTCCCTGGGGACCCTCGTATTATGAAAAAAAAAAAAACAAAAAACAACAAAAATAAAAATAAAAAACAACAAAACAAAACAAAAAGCTTTTATATCGCGCAATATTAACCCAACGGCTCAAAAGCGCTTAAAAAGGATCCCTAACCAACAAAAATAATAACATATTACGGAACGAGACATGACACCTTTTAAAGCGATATTACAATATTTTTTTTCGACAGAGACAACGCTATTACGGTCGGATACTCTTTTGCACCCGAGTAATGAGAGAATGTGAGTAAAGAGCCTTTTCCAAGGACTCAACTGTAAACCAGAACCTTCCGATCGGTAGACGAGTATCATAGACCACTAGACCACATAGCCACACAAGAAAACAAATGTTTTCAAAACTTTTGTCAGAAAACTCGTCCTTCAAATATCGATCGATTAAAATGAATGACCCTCACCTCTTAGATCATTTATCTAAACTAAACTTGAAGGTGGTTTATGAAACCGTCCTTTGGGGGAGGAAGACTTTCAAAGCTGGGTTGACGAAATGAATTTGGAGGTGTAGCCATATCCTACTACTACTACTACTACTACTACTACTACTACTACTACTACTACTACTACTACTACTACTTCTACTACTACTACTACTATTACTACTACTAATACTACTACTACAACTACTACTACTACTACTACTACTACTACTACTACTACTACTACTACTACTAACTACTACTACACCCTCACCTTGTCACAAACTCTCAAACCCTGGTCAAAACTCCATTTCAATAACTTTATTAAAATCCCAGTTTGTGTCAAGATGAAGGTCGTTCGTTTTAATCGACCGATATTTTAAAAGGATGACTTGTCTGGCCAAAATTTAAGAAACGTTTTCTCCGCGTACGGCTCAGTAAAGTTTATGCTTGTGATAATTGGATTCAATATATGATGTCACGTCGCCCAGCAACGACGAGCAGCTTGGTTCTAAACAAAGAAAATCGGTACTTTTTATTCTCTTGTCGGCTAGAAGTTTTTACATGTCATGTGATCAGAATGTATAAATGTCAAAACATGATCAGATTTATAATGTTTGTCTCCTCTGGATACACTTTTATGCTCGTCGAAGTAGTTCATAGGGGCGTCCGCCATTGTTCCAATAGTTTATAAACTGGTCACTAAGTTACTATGCATCACTACAGGGAAGTGACGTCACGACTGTCGAAGCCTATTGTCTTAGGCCAAATTAGCACTTTTAAAATAACTTAATAAAATTTTGCTTTCATCTTTTGTTTAAAATGGGCAACCCCCCCCCCCCCCCCCCAACACACACACACACTAAACATACACACACACACACACCCACACACACACTAAACTTGCACCCACACACACACAGTCACACATACACACACACATACACCAACTTATAAACACAGACTTTCCCACACCACCCCGCAGGATACCTTAAGATTGAACTACGTACACGTCGATAATGAGTGTGTTCATAACAAAGATTACGTGATGTTGTGTGTGTTTCTCTCTCACAAACGCAGGGCCGAGAGACGCCTATCTCGAGATCTTATCTTGTTTTGTTCTTCTAATCAAAAACCACCGGGTCAATGGGCCATCTTGACCACTCTTATTTTCATCTCCAAAAACACTTCGTAAATTCATTATCATTTATTATTGTATGGCGACCCTTGTCAATTGTGTGTGTGTTTTCGTTGTTTTGGTGTATGGTGGTGTGTGTGTGGTGTGTGTTGGAGGGGGGGGGGGGGGGGGGGGTGATTTGATTACTTTTATGTGCAGGGAAAAGGCTTAAGCGCTCTTGTCAGTGTGTGTGTTGGGGGGGGGGGGGGGGGGGGGGGGGGGGGGGGGGGGGGGGGGGGGGGGGGGGGGGGGGGGGAGGGGAGGGTGTTGTTAATGATTTGAATGTGCAGGAATAGGCTTAGCTCAGCGTGGGCCCTTTGGGTTAGCTGCAGAGTTGTCTTGATAAATTGATGAGGGGAGGATATTGAGTCGCACAGCTCTTTGTTATTGTTTTTAGACAGCTATTTTGATGTTATAGCTATATCGCTTGACTAAGCTGCCATAACATTGCCATCCGGAAGTAGAAAGGACCAACACACAAAACTATGCGTCACTTTAAAAAGTTTATAGTCTGGTTAATACAGTTTAGTGAGAATTACTCATAAACGCGGGTGGCAAAAAGCAATAACAAAGACACGAGTGACATCAACTTCATTCTATCTATAGTTCTCACTTGTCGTTGTCCCATTGCCGATTATGTCAATGTCCCCTTCTAGTTCAAACAATTAATCTTTAGTTAATAATAATATGTGCGACTATGTAACACTCGCTTTCGATCGGAAGTCCCTGGGTTCGAGCCCCCCCCGCTCGGTGCATAGTTGAGTCCTTGGAAAAGGCTCTTTTCTCACATTCTCTCACCGTACTCAGGGATAAAATGAGTATCAGTGTTGTCTCCCGTCGGAAAAAAAATTGTAAAATCGTCTTTCCGTTCTACATGATACGAGTCGCTGTTTGGGGAGGAATCTTTGGAAAGCGCTTTTAGCACGTTTTGTGGATATTGCATTAATAAAAGCTCAAGTGTTTTTTTAAAACCCCCCCTGGTCAGTCTCGAAGTTCCTGCCTCTGTGTTTTAGTTTTCAGGGTTATTATGTTGTGTAAATGTGTGTGTGTGTGTGTGTGTGTGGGGTGTGTGGTGTGGTGTGTCTGTGGGTATGTGTTTTGGGAGAACTCTCAAATGTTTTTTTGAATAGATAGAACGAAGATGGCGTCACTCAGGTCTTTGTTTATTGTTTTTTGCCATCCGCAAATTTTTGAGTAATTCTCACAAAAACTGTCTTACCCAGACTATAAACTTTAAGGTTAAAATATAGCTTTGTGTGTTGGTCCGTTATACTTCCGGATGGCAATGTTGGGGCTTCTTAACCAAGCGCATACAAACTATATGGGCCCTTTGGGCCCCTCTCACATATGAAATCAAATCAAAGATCAAAACATAAAGAAAAAAAATCCAAAATCAAAAAATGAATCAAGTTGTGTTCTGGGAGAGTTAAGGGAGGAAGAAGAGAGTGAGAGAGAGAGAGAGGAGAGAGAGAGAGAGAGAGAGAGAGAGAGATAGATAGATAGATAGATAGATAGAGAGAGATAGATAGATAGATAAGATAGATAGATAGATAGATAGATAGAAAGAGAGAGAGAAGAGAGAGAGAGAAGAGAGAGAGAGAGAGAAATGTTGGAGAAGGGGAGGGGGAGTTGTGGTGGAGAATGTGTATGAAACAGATGCAAGAGGTAAGTGGGTGTGGGGGGGGGGGGGGGGGGGGGGGGGGGGGGGGGGGGGGGGGGGGGGGGAGAGAAAAAAAATTATAACATTTAAAGCCTACGAGATGTAAGTATGCTAATGGTATTAAACGGAACCCCCCCCCCCCCCCCCCCCCCCCATAATCAGTGGCCTTCCGTGATCCCCACCTATTCACTTGGTAATTTAAATGCCATACAAAGGCTAGTGGTTGATTTTTTTAGTAATAAATACTAAACATGTGTTGTTAGTTATTTACTTTTGGCCTTTGACCCCAGCAGGGCATCCTGTGCCATCATTTCCAATCCTATCCATGTCTGTCCAAACGCCGAGTGTTGCTTCGACATCTGCTCTTCTCAAGGCGTTTTTTTGGTGGGCCTTCTGTTAAGTGTTGCTGTTGGCTAGAGACCAAGCAATAAGAGAGCATTGCTATGCTAGGGACCCTTGCAAAGATCCCTGAGCACGTTACGTGGAAAATTGCGCCCCAAACAGGGGCATCCTGTACTATCTCATTTCCCAAACCTCTCCCCTGTCTGTCCAGAAAGCCGAGTGTCTGCTTCTTCTTCTACAACATCTCTTCTCCGGGCGTTCTTTGGGTGACCCTTCTTCCGTTTTGCCCCTGTGGATTCCAGGTCAAGGCTCATGATGCCTGTTTCGGTTCTAACAGTGTCACCAACCCTCTCCATTTTTCCTCCCCTTT
>NW_027626528.1:0-5991 GCF_034508935.2 Berghia stephanieae
GAGGGGGTTTTCTCTGATTCATTTCCGATTGACAAACTACAATGACATCAATCACTCTTTTTCTCACAGTATTCCGCTACTAATTTAAACCCTTTTGATCTTTTTAAATTCACGTTTTTAAATATTAAATTATGTCACTGGCTTTGTATCTTTTATATTGCTCTTTAACGCATTTTAAAAAAAACCTGTGTTTAGAATATTAATAAATTTGGGAGATTCGGGCTACGAAATTTCCCTTTTTTCCTAGTGCACTATGTTTTGGGGAGACACTCGCTTTGGGATCAAAGGGGCCCGGGGTTCGACCTCGCCTCGGCTGGTTATCCTTGAAAAGGTTTTTTACTCACATTCCTCCCGACCATTAAAAATATACCCCTTACCTTTTCTTTGTCCAAAAATTTTAAATTTCCCTACCCACATTTCCCTCCACATTTAAATTCTTTGACCGGGGGCCCCCTTGAAAAGCGCTTTGATACATTCATATTGCCTTATAACCAAATTTAAAAAAAAAAAAGATGTTCTTAAAAAAAAAAGACGCCCCGCAAATCACCCGCAAAATGGGGTATAAGGTGACAAAAAAAAAATAATAAAGCATTTATCGAGCGTGATTCCACCAACTACTAGAGTGCTTTACAAGGGCCCGGGGTAAACAGCAACCCACATTTTATAGATAGAATGCCTTGGCTAAGAACTCAAAACATTGCCATCCAATATAAGGGACCAACACACAAAACTATGTGTAACCTTATCGTTTATGTCGGACAACAATTTATGACACAACTCATAAACGGGGATAAAAAAGCCAAAACAAAACCTATAACGTCACCCTCACACTATAGATAACATGACGCCGCAAAACAACTGCTTTTTTTTTTTCCAACAGAGACAGCGTAAAAACCGGTACAAATTTTCACACTCGAATACGTAAAGAATGTCGTGAAAAACCTTTTTCTTTTGACTCAACTATGACCGTTTTAAACAGGACTCAACACGGACCTTACGGTCAACCACAGTTCTTTGGGGACAAGGGGCCCCGGTACTCTTTTTCGACCCGAAAGGACCGAATTCGTTTTTTCGCCGGCGCGTTGGCCTTGAGAATCATCTCGACCAAACTCAAATTCCGGCCGCACGCGGTAACGCCTGGGTTTTCCATCCTTCCCTAAATAGACCCTAAGAAATTTCCCTAGGGATAATAAAGAATTTTTATTTTATTTTTATTTTATTTTATGAACACATTAAGCTTGTTTTTTCTATAGAAATGCATTATAAAATTTTAATGAATTTTTTTGTTGTTTATTTCCCATCGTCCAAAAGGTTTATTCCGAACAAACCATATCTGAAAGCCAAAATTAAATGTTAACTGTCAAAAATATTTTGGAAACACCCAAAAAGGGTTCCCCCCTCAAAAAAAACTAAAAACCAAACAAAATCGACATTTCGGCTATAAATTAAATTTTTCAACACTTAACCATCCATTTAATACCTTTTGAGGCAAAGGGTCACATATTTGTTTTATTTACAGTATCGAACAAACAACGGATCGCAGAAAAACCCTTTTCCGTGGGATAAATGTTGGGGACCTACACCCCATAGACTTCACGTATTCCGTATTACGTCATCAATACTCACAATCCCGCAATTTTTGTTGCTTCAAAATGGAATTTTGAATCCATTTGTTCTAATAATAAAAGAGAAATTTACTTGATGTAAAAGATTTGATACACCAAAACAATTGAAACGTCTTGTTTTTTGGGGCAGAATAAAATTTTCATAAGTTACGGTTTTTTTTTTTTTGGGGGGGGGGGGGTTTTTTGGTTTTTTTTTTTGGTTTTTTTTTTTTGGGGGGGGGGGTTGTATTTTTTTTTTTTTTTTTTTTTTTTTTTTTTTTTTGGTATAATGTTTAGGCAATCTTTATTTTATAAACCGTTAAAAATTAGATTTGTTAAAATCGGTTTGAAGGGGCCATGTAAATTTTGCATTGTGAGGGAAATGTATCGATTCACCCCCGCGTCATCCTTTTTTGTTAAAATTATTGCCCCCAATTACCCACTTAAAACAGGGGGTTATTCCGTTACATCGAATTTGGGGGGGGGGGGGTCTTTTGGGTTTAATTACCTAAGTATATGCAAACGTCACTCAGCCTTTGTTATTTTTTTTTCCCATCCGCGTTTTAGTTTTCCCCACTAAACTTTATTAACCAACTAAAAAAGTTCAGGGTTACACGATTTTTGTTTTTGGGCCCTTTTAACCCCGGATGGCAATTTGTACCCCTTTGGGCCAAAGCGCATTCTACTTTCATCGGGATGGCTCTCTGTAAAGTCCCCAAAAAAGCATTACAAAAAATTTTTTAATTTTTATTTTCTATTATTTTTTAGTCCTTCCGCCAATAAAAAGGGAATCGTCGCCGGGGCTTCCACGGGGAATATAGATATTCATCAAACAAATGTCTTTTCAACATAATCACCATTTGTCCACCCCAAAATTTAAGATAAAAACTTCCCAAAGCAAAAAAAAAAAAAAAACGAAATCCTGAAGGGGGGGCTCAAACCCCACCTTCCGATCACATTTAATGCCTTAACCACTCGATAAATCTATTTCACAATTTTCGAGAATAGGCAGGTCTGTCTAGGGTTTCTTTGAATTTATTTTATTTTGAATTAAAAAAGTCAAGGACACCGAGTGAAATGAATACATGGGGGCAGCGGGGTCAGCGGAGGGTCTTGTTTCGTATCCAAACCCCAATTCGATCACCCCCCTCCCTGGGGCCTGAGCAAGTCACCGCCTAGAGAATTTGGGGCCTCACTGGGGTGACGCCTGGTTTTTTTCCCATTTTTCCCTTAAAAAACCCTATAAAGAAGAATTGACGTCACTGGGGTCTTTTATTGTTTTTTTCCATCCGCTTTTAAGAAATTTCCACTAAACGTATTATCCAACTAAAAACTTCAAGTTTACACATTTTTTGTGTTTTGGGTCCTTAAATTTCCCGGATGGCAATTTATACTCTTACCCAACGCATACTATCTATAGACAAATTTCCCTTGGTGAAAAAGGAAATCTTATTTTTTTGTTATCATGTAAAGGTCTTAAAGAAATCGTCTTGTTCTTTCAATAACTCACGTGTCGAACGTAAGTCCCTTCTCCGCTGAAACCATAAAAACTCCGCCCGTTTTTTTCCAGCGGGGTCCTCTTCCATTGGTCAGAGCCGAAAAAGGGGGGGGATCGGGCCCACGTATGCTGACCAAAAAATTTTCCTCGCCAAGTCGTCAGTTAGGGGGGGGTGAGGAAGGGCTTGGTAGCCAAGGGCATTGCGGGTTTGGGGGGCGTGGCATTGCGTGAAAAGATACAGAGAACATTACAGTATACTGACAAAACAATTTTCAAACAAAAAAAAATCAAATTTGATTTTCATAAATAAAAAAATAAATAAATATAAAAAAATTTCCCCTTTTTTCAACCCATAAAAATTTTTCCTTTTAGGCTATTTAAAGGGCCGCAGACTGACCTATGTGAGGGAAATTGTTTAAAGGGCCCCACAGCTCTGAGGTATTTGTATTTGGGCTTTTTTTTCGGGGAGACGCAAAGACCGTACCGCGAGCCTTCAAGTATCGACTAAATAAGATTACTCCTACTTTTTCAAAAAGTCTCAAATTCCATTCCATTTTTTTCCTTGGAAAGACCCCCAAAGACAAATTTCCCCCAAGGAAAAATAAGGGGAAAGGTTTTTTTTAGATTTTTTTTTTTTTTTTGTGATTTTTTTTTTTCCTTGGGGGGGGGGGGGGGGGGGGAAAAAATTTATTTTCCGGTTTCAAGATGAGAAATATAGACCGCAGGGGTGGACAGGATTTTAAACCTTTTTTGATTCCAAAGTTAGGAACATGGGGACGGGAAAAGGGGAACCGGAAAGGAGGGGTTTTTGCATCTATTTTTAAGCGCTGATTGTGTAGGGAATGTTTTTTTGTGTGTCGTGGGATAGCTGATTTTGGGTTGGGACTGCATATTTTTGGGGCGGGGTCGATCCAACTTTATTCTATTTAGGTAAGAAAAAATAAGGCAAAAAAAAAAAACAAAATAATTAAAACCCAGTATAATGTAATTTTTTTTTTAAATTTACTTTTTATATAGCGCAATACCCTAAATGTATCACGTTACAAGGGGCCCTGGGCAACACAACTTTTTAAATTTGGGTGAACATGACCCTGTTTTCGATGTTACAATTTTTTGGACACAACAAACCCGTTTTAAAGGCCAGGGACTCTTTTACACCTAAGTACGGAGAGAAAGTAGTAAAACCTTTTCCCCAAGGGCCAAATAATATATTCAAAGAATAACAATATTGGGCCGGTTTAGACAATTAAAAACGGGGGAACTGGGACCGGTGTAAATATAGAAATAAAAATTTTTACAAAAAGGGCCTGACAAAGGGAAACGAAAAAAACAAAAAAAATAAAGCATCTAAAAATCATCAAATAGTCGAAATTTGCGGATTTTTTTAAATTAAATTTTTAAAATTTTTTTAAAATTATTTTTTTTTTTTTTGTTTGGTATTTTTCTTTTTTGCTTTTTCAGCGCTTTCAACACAAAATTTTTCAACTTTATAAAATTGAAAAAAAAAAAATTCTTAATTCATTTAACACTTTTAATTTCCGAACTCATATTCACGGGGAAAAATTTTTTACAGTATTAATGAATGTACAATCAAAAATTAATCGATTTACATTAAATTTTTCGAAAAAAAAAAAAAAGCAAGATTTTTTTTAAAAAAGCAATTTTTTTTCTCTGTAAAATTTACCTTTATAAATTGTAAATTCCAAAATAAAACTAATTCACCTTTTTAAAATCGACCATTATCCAAATTCCCCTCGTCTTTGTCTTTGAACTTAAACAACTCAATATCACCAACGTCGCATGGGAACTATATTTTTATTATTACCTCTTTTGTTTTGGGAAGTCTGGTTCTTTTTCTTCCCCTCCTTACCGTTCTCTTTTGAAAGGTCATACCTTTTATCGCCCATCCTGTCCAGAGTTAGTTTGAATTTGCTTTACTCCGCCTCTCTGGAATTACGAATCAACTTTCCTTTCTCTGATACGTTTTCAGATTGTTCGGGTTGGGCTCTTTTTTTGGGAAGGTGCTATTTTTTAAAAGTTGTTTTTTTGTGTTGTTTCTGTTTTCGTTTTTTGTTTTTTTTTGTTGTTGTTATTTTGGGGAAAGTTATGTTGTTTTTTGGGTTTGTAAGTTTTTATTATTTTTTTTGGGCAAGTTTTTTTTGCGGTATTTGTTTTTGTCACTTTTGTAGCAAATTTGACTTTTTTCAGCGATTTTTCGGGTGTTTAAAACTATCCTTTGTGACTGGCTTTTGGTGCCCATTGCTGCATTTCCTTTAGTGTTACACGTTTTACGCCAAAGCATTTCAGACTCTTAGATTTTTGGGCGTGGGATCACCACTTGAAATTTAAATTTTTTTAATGTGGATTAAACTGCTTCATTTCTCGAAGTCCCCGGGTTTTGGCGACAAAAAAAAGCAAACTCTATGTAACCAATCGGCCATTTCTTTAAATGTTATTGTTCATTCATAATACATTTTTGGGCCCAAGTTTCTCGCTGTCTGGCCATGAAAATTTTCCACCATTCTACTCAATAGCTATTCGAATAATTTCTCAAAACCAGAAATCACTTATTTATGCGATGATTTGATTTGAAAAGCTTTCGTGGAGTTAAAACTAAAAGACTTTTTCGCGTTGTTTTGTTTTTGTTCCCCTTAGCTGTTGGAAAGATTGCTTTAAAATGGGGGGGGGCTAGAATGGAGGGGCTGGAAATAACATTTGGGGTTCTTGTTGCTGCAAACAAACTGTGGGAGGGGTGGGGCAAGAGGAAGAGTCCAAAAAAGTATATAATTTTTATAAAGAAAACCTTCATCAAAAAATACTGACAATTTTTAACGAATTTAATTTACTACATTTGACTGTTTGTATTGGGGGCAGGGAAAAATCCAAAAA
>NW_027626529.1:0-5988 GCF_034508935.2 Berghia stephanieae
CTGTCGCAATCTCCCCCTTCCCGAAGATTTTCCTAGTTAGAAAACCCTAATGTAGAAATTGAAGTAATTGGGTGATGTTGATAATAATAATTTAAAAATAATAATAAAAAAATAATAATAAAATAAAATAATAAAATAATAATAATAATTAAAAATAATAAAAATAATAAAATATAAATAATAATAAAAAATAATAAAAAATAAAAATAATAATAAAAAATAATAATATAATAATAACAAAATTTTTATTAAAAATAATAATAATAATAATAAAAAATAATAAAAAATAATAATAAAAAAATTTTAAAAATAATAAAAATAATAATAATAATAATAATAAAATAATAATAAAAATAATAAAATAATAATTAAAATTAATAAAAAAAAAAATTTTATTAAAAAATATTATTATTTAAATTAAATTTTAATTTTTTATTTTAAAATAATAATAATAATAATAAAAAAATAAAATAAAAATAATAAAAAATAATAATAAAATAATTCTGTAAACATCCAAAAAAATATTCATAATATTTATAAAATATATATTAAAAATAAATCAACTAAATAATCAAAAATACAACCCAAAAATAATCCATTCCCAAAATAATCAAACAAAAATACATACTACAAAAAACAAACATACATACATACAACAAACAACATCCAAACATACCAAAAAAAACCATACCATACATACCATACCAAACCCACCAAACCATTTCCCCCTACCACCACCCACCCCCCCTCCCACCAACCAACCACCTACCAAACCACCAAAAACCTACCTACCACCTCCCCACCCCCAACCCAACCCCCCCTACCTACCTACCTCCTACCTACCTACCTAAAACCACCTCCCCACCCACCTACCTACCTACCTACCCACCTAATCCCCACTACCTACCTACCTACCCTACCTACCTACAACCATCCATACATACCCCTATACCTCCTACCACATCCAAACCTACATCCCCTACCTACCTACCTAAATACCTACCAAATACAATACCCTACCTATACCCCCTACCTACATACCATACATACCTACCTACATCCATACCTACCTACCTACCAAAAAAACAAATAAATAACCTACATACCTACCTCACCCCCTACTACCTACCTACTCCATACCCACCTACATAATAATCCATACCTACCAACCAAAAAACCTACCATACCTACCTAATAAACCAAATAAATACCTACCATACCTTTCCTACCCTACCCCCTACCTACCTACCTACATCATAATACATACATACTCCCTAATACAAATAATACATACATACATACATACATACATACTACATACATACATAAAACATACATCCCTAAAATACATTTCATTAAAACATACTACCTAATACATACAAACCCTACATACATAATACTACATAAAATACATACATACTTTTACTTTACTACTACGTAAAGTACTTTTTTTACATAATAAAACATAAAAACATACATACATACATACATACATACATACATAAAAAATAATTTTTTATGTATGTATATTTTATTTATATATTTATATATTATATATATATAATATATATATATTTTATTTTAATTTTTTGTGTGTGTGTGTGTGTGTGTGTGTGTGTGTGAATCATGTAACGTGTCCTTGCCAAAACCTTCACCAGGGGTTTCCCCGTTTTTCACCTCAATCATCACGTAGGCAAAGCAATAAATTGAAGTAGGTAATTGGATTTTGTTTTTTTTGAAAACTGGTTAAAGGGGGGGAAGTATGGGGAAAAATTTTCACGTAATTTTTCGACTTTATTTGTGTCTTGTGTAATAGAAATGTACATATTAGCATATCTAAAGTATGTCTGAACCCTGCGAAAGGTTTTATGACTTTTTGTCAAGGAAAATCAAACTACATTCACGTTTGGGTTTTCAAACTTTTACCTGCCACCTGTCGGCTGTCGGCGAATCAACGTGACATGACTTTCGGCGGTCCCAGTTTTGCTCCCACTTAATCAAAAAATTCGTTGCCTAAACCAGAAACCCTGGTCAAAAAAAAAATATGGCAGGTATGGCCGTTTTACTGTGCAGTCGGGAATTTAAGGGGAAACACATTCTTTAGATATCATTTATAATCCTACAAAAGAAATTGTTGCACATTTTTAAAAAAGTCTCCTTCTTTTGATGATGATTTCCGGTTAAACCGTGTTTGTACTATGTCTATTTTATAATAACCATGAGAGACATTTTGGGGGTCCCATTTAGCCTGAAATAACACCATATATAATATATTATATATATATATTAATATATATATATATATTTTTATATATATTATATATATATTATATTTTCAAGCCAATTCTCCTCAAGAATTTTTATGATCAACTTCTACGCTTTGTTTCGAGCATTCTTTCGCATCAGGAAGTAGAATAAGAACCAGAAATATTTTATAAATAGCTCCTTTTATCAAATTTGGAGCACTATTATTTCATGGTTTTTGTTTTATAATATAAAATTAATATATATATATATAATATATAAAATATTATATATATATATTATAATATATTTATTTACCTACAGAACACAAAGTGATCAATCCCCTCACATTGGCTCTTTTATCTTTTAAAGCTTTTAAAGTTTACCCCAATTCTTTATTTCACAATCTCTTGGTAACCTTCTACTTTAACCCCATCACACATTCTAGCAAAAGTGACTGAGGGGGGGATAATATATGAGTGAATACAAAGGGGGGGTAGAAACGGGAGTCATAAATTTTCCAGCTTAAGGGGAAAACACTTTTTGTTTGTAAAGGCGGAGAATAAAGAACTACTTTATCTTAAACCTGGGAGTGATTGAAAAAAAAAAACTTTCTTTACCTAAGGTAATTTTTTGCATTGAAAGAATCCAGTCAGAAGTGCCCTGAGTAGAATCACGTACCGGGTATCTTTAATCATTTTTGGTTTCAGTTAAACCACAAAAAAACTAAACAAAATAATACATTTTAATGACAAAACTTGAGTAACAATAATATGAGCAAAAATATACTTAGGGAAATCCCCAGAAATTAGGTTTGAACAATCATGACACGATCATCCCTATATTCTGAATTGGGTTTCAAAAACTATGTATACTTTGGTAGAGTTTTTATTTACAAAATTAAAAAGGGGAAAAATAAAAAAATCAGACAACTTATGCACCATCTTTTCTTTCGTTGATGAACACCATACCATTCAAATTCTACTTCTTTGACTAGATCTCCCATCTCCTTTTTGGGCTACCTTTTGATAAAATTTTCAAAGTATGTCAAGAGTTGAAATTACTTCTTAACCATAAGTGCTCTACTCTGGAATAAACACGCGATGTCCCAGGTTTTGAGAGTTTTTCCCAATGATGAGGGGTCATTTAAATCGATCGAAATTTGAAGGACGAGTTTCTCACCAAATGTTTTAAAACGAATTTGTTTCAGAGAAAAGGAAAGGCTAGCTTTTTTTAAGAGATGAAGAACAAACTGGAAAAAAAGAGTCCGTCATATTATTTATTAAAACTGTCCATGATTTCTCTTTTAAAACCCCCCATTCTTATTTGGCAATTTATCTCGCACATTCTTGTCTCGTATTATACTATCTCGTCAAAATTAAACAGACGGATTGTGCATGAGTGTGATTAAAGTTTTATAACTCTCTGCTTTGGTGTTTAAACAATTCAGCTAACTTCAGTCCATAATCTTGCCTATAATATATTAGGTTGAAAAAAAAAAACCCTTGCGTAAAGCATAAATTTCCCTTTATAACAAGTGGCTTTAATGGGCTGAGGGATAATAATCCCTTTCACTGCTTTATGGATTGTTTCCTCACAGCTCTTCTCCTGAAAGAAGAATAATGATTAAGTGATGAAAATCAGATTCATATTATTTCTTCCTCTTATTACAAAAGGGCAATATTTATTTATGATTTTTAATAATAACCTACCTACCTACATTTCTATATATCTATCCACTATATATCCATATATCTAGTTATTTCGTAGTAGTAGTAGTAGTAGTTGGTTTGTAGTAGTAGTATAGTAAGTAGTAGTAGTAGTAGTTGTATAGTAGTAGTAGTAGTGTAGTAATAATAATCGTAGTTAGTAGTAGGTAAGTGGTAGTATATAAGTAGTAGTAGTAGTAGTAGATAGTAGTATAGTAATAACGTAGTAAATATAGTTGTAGTAGTAGTTGTATCAATATGCAGTAATAAAACAAGTAGTAGTAATAATAGTAATACCATTAGAAGCAAACGCACAGATTTCAGTCTGAACGAACTTTTGGCTGGAGACTGGTAAGAAGTGGTATGCCAACTAAGAACTTACTGACAACTTTATAGTCCCCTGAAAAAACACACTTTTCTCATTTTGATGGAAAACTATATATATATATATATATACTATATAATATATATATATATATATATATATATATATATATAATATATTTTTCCTTAGATTTAAGACTTTAATAGGTTGGTTGTCATCTTGGTGTGTCATTATAAAAGTATTGAGGGTTGTTGGGTTTGTTGTTTTTTTTGCCAACATAAGACAAGGATGTTTTGTTAGAGTAAAGCAGAACTTCCGTTTCAGCCTTGTTCCACCTGACTACCTGTGCGTTTAATGACTTGACTTTGTTTCCACGTAACAACTGTTGTGTAGGCAGTTGTTGGTGGTGTTGGTGGTACTTATTAGTTGTAAGATAATACCGTAAGGTTAACAAATTGCATTTGAGGAAGTTGTTATGTAGGATAAATAAGCAGCCATCAAGAAAAAGCACCACAATAAGATCATTAGGTAATTTTATCGTGCCTAGTGACGAGAGATCATTTTGTTCGGGTGTTTATTCTTTTCTATCACATCAAAAATATTTAAAGCGATTTATTCTCGGAAATTGGGGCTCCAAATTAACTTTTTTTATACGTATGTCCTTTGATCCCAGCAAGTGATTGGGTTCCCCGATCTGTTAGAGATGGTGAAAAGTCGTTAGCAATATACTGGGGTCCATCCAAAGGGAAACCCCTGAAACTGTAAACTATATTGGGATTTATGCGATTCTTTTCATATTTATCTCATTTTTCGTTAAAAACCCTTTTTATAACTTTGTCCCCAACGTTTCAATCACTCCCAATGATCCCAATGATTTGTTCAACTTCAGACACTTTACACCACCTTTCAAAAATATCCAGCTTATCTACCACTATCATTAAAAATCATATCTAATCATTAATTTTTCATGTGACGATTGTGGGAATTCGAGCTCTTGGAGCAATCGCTGTTTCATATCTGATCTCTTTGCCGTACACTTTCTTGGGGCGCTTGTAGGCACAAACAAAATCTTGTAATATCGCCTTTCTTTCTTAACACTGTAAATACCCTGAAAGCAGGCAAAACAAAATCAAATAACAATAACAAATACAACACGAAAGCCCAAAACAAAAGAAAACAAAACAAAACAACAACAACAATATCAAAGAAAATACTTTGCTTTTCTTAATTATTCATTACATGAATTTCCCCATGTATTATTGTCTCCAGGCTGCAGTTGTGTGTGTGGTCGGTCACGTGATAAAAACTTATAGAGGAAGAAAGGACTAGTTGAAAGTATATACCAATCACCACAATGACGGGGGCGGGAACGGGCTGGGACCTGCCATCAAGGACAAAGCTGATGGCACCATCTGCTCCAATATGAACCTAAGAAGGAAGGAAGTCACGAGGTGATCAGTCCTTCGACGGCACAGCGTCGATGGTAAGTGTGTTAAATATTTATATTTCATCTCAGAAACAGAAATGAATTTTACAAAATGAAAAGAGCGAGAATGAATAAGCAACAAAGAAGTTGCGAACCAAAAAACTTCTTTGTTAACAATAGAACATACGGAACAACATCAAAAAATATGAAAAATGGTTTGGTCGAGTTGTTGTGAGGTATTTTGTCCTACCTTTAAAGCTATATAATTATTTAAATTTATGTTC
>NW_027626530.1:0-5987 GCF_034508935.2 Berghia stephanieae
TAGTGTGAATGAGTAGTGGTATAGTGTGAGTAGGAGTAGCAGTAGTAGTAGTATGTTGTTGTTGCGTTTTGTTGTTGTTTTTGTTTTGTATTTAAAGTGAAAAGAAGAAGAAAGAAGAAAGAAAGTAAGAAAGAAGAAGAAGAAGAAAGAAGAAGAAAAGAAGAAGAAGAAGAAATCAATAATTAGACATCAAAACGAATTTCTACTTTTAAAAAACAAAAATAATGTTTAAACCAAATGCATTAATACATTTTACAGAGTTTACGCACTTGAAGATGCCACTGTCTCTATAATAAATTTCATAAAATGTATTTCTTTTTAGTTGGAGAAGGAATTCGAAAGAAAAAATACTCCCCAACTCCACCGTGGAGTCCAGGAGCCAGGAGAAAACCTTCAGGCTTCGTGCTTTTCCCCACCCCTTAGGACAGTGTAACTGATTTTCTAGGAAGTTGGGATATGTTAATAGTAAATAAATAGCGTCAAGAAACTACTAACTTCTATCGGGGATTTGAGATATGAGATATGGCGAGGAAATAAATCTGAATGTACCGCCGTCTCGATCAGGATTATTAACGGAGTGAATTGATGATGAAGAGTGAATAAATAGTTAAATTTATCAGATATATCTTTAACTTGTTATTCACTTAAATGTATATTTTCACACCCTATCTTTTTCTTAAAAATTTTTATTTCTTATTGACGTAGACATATTTGCAGGTCTGAAAAACCCAATTCTTTTTGGTTGTAAGGGAAGTCTCAAAAAATTGAAGGAAAACGTCTCAATTACAACAATGTTAAACTAAGCCCATAATTGCGTTCGGTTGTCAGACCTGTTAAAAAAAATACGTCGTTTGTGACGTAAGCATTTTTTAAAAATCATTAAATGCCCGATCGTAATCATCATTCGTTCTGAACAATTTGTACTTTCTTGCAGGTTTGATAATCCAAATTGTTATGGGCTCATTGTTGTAATGGAAATACTCTCAAATAAATGCAAAATATTGTCTATTACAAATCAAGCCCATAATTGCGTTCGGTTATCAGATCCGCAAATTTGGGAAATCAGTGCTTAATGACCCGTTCGAAAAGTGATAATGAATGTAATTACACAAACAGAGAGGGATTGATAAGAGGCTAGTTACATAAATAGTTGCATTTTCAAATCAATTGTTTTTGCCTTTTTTTTTTCTTCTAATTTTTTTTTTTTATGAATGGCTTTGGATGAGGAAGGGGTGTAAAAATAAGAATAAAAACACGTTTTATGGGTTATAAACACTCGATTCAATTTAAGATTTTGTCCCCGCTACGTTCATAATTAAAACGTGTGATTATAAGCCGATAAACGTTCGTTTTAAATTCTACATTCATCTTCTTAAAAAACAAAACATTCGGTATAAGTCTCATATTTTAAGATATATTTTATAAACGCTCATCATCTATCCGCCCCGACTAACGTTTTGAAGCATTGGGCCACAAATTTTAAATAGACCCCAAAGGCTTCAACAGTCGTGACGTTAAATTACCTCGTAATGAGCATAGTAACTTAGTAACTGGTCTAAACTATCGGAGCAATGGCGCCCCTTTTAAATACTCTCCGAGGGAAAATAAAATTGTATCCAGAGGAGAAAAACATTATAAATCTGATCATTTTTGACTTTTATACATTCTGATCGCATGACATGTGAAAAAGTTCGAGCCAGCATGGAGAATAAAAAGTACTGATTTTCTTTGTTTAGAACCAAGCTGCTCGTTTTGCGGGCGGACGTGACATCAGTTTATTGAAACCTATTCAATCATCATTACAACTACCTCGCGAGTCCCAGATTTTAGGGGTTTTGCCAAATGAGTGTAAATTAAAATCGATCGACATTTGAAGGACGAGTTTTAGCTAAATTTTAAATCGTGTCCTTCCAGAGAAGTAGGGAAGTTAACTGAAAATAGAGTAACTCGAAAGACAAAGTAAACACAACCCCACCTCATAGACGTCTATGTTTGATGGAGTTGGTGATCTTTTTGACTCAAGTACAGCAAATGTGACACATCGCATCAAAGCGCTATACATCGGTTAAATTTAGATGGTAAAATGATTTTAAATAGCCAAAAGTACTAACTAGTCCTCCAGAGTCTTTGGTCCAAGGAGCCGGAGCTCATCCCTGTTTCTACAGGGGAAAAACGGACAAACATAAACGAAGTTAATTTTATATGTTTTAATGACGACAATATTAATGCAGTTTCGAAAGTAACAAAATCTAAAATCTCACATTTCGGGTCTTTCCCAAAGGTAGAGTAAATTGTTGTCACCTGGCTTATCCCGACAAAATAACGTTTTGAGACGATATGTCACATAGATGGCCCAACAACCCCAAACCAGTATTGTGTTGGGGTGAGCCAGATTCAAAGAGTGATCTTTTAATAAAAATGACTAAATGGGGATGTTTTTAGCGTTTATCATTTTTTTTAAATAAAACGAACGGAAAAACCCGCAATATTTTTTGCAAGGAAATATCACCTCGTTCATTTCCGACATTATACCGTTTTTGAGACGATGGTTCACAAATCCCTTTTTCATCTTACACCAACCCCCTAGAGATTGATGTAAGATAAAATCAATCTGTACGGTTGGTGTTAGAAAGTAAGACAGTAGTTTCAAACCCCAAGACAGATCGTTGTTGTTTATTTGATTGAATCCTATTCTTTACGGATTCTTTATTGGAAGAAGGAAATAGGTATCTTCAAAGCTTCAAAGCAAACCATAAAAAAATGGTTCGGAGGAGTGGAGGGGGGGGGGGGGGGAGGGGGAGCGCTTGAAGGCTAAGCTGGTAGAACTCTCGCTTTACAGGCAAGGGACAGGATCGATCCCAGGTGAAGTCGAGATTTTTTCTGATTATCACAGAACCCCCCCCCCCCCCCCCCCTTTCCCCCTCCCTTTTTTCCCTTCCGCGGTGTTTGGTAACTTAGTTACAGTTGGTGGGAATAACTTTGGGTTAAAAGCGTCATATACAATGGGTAGTAAGCGGTTGCCATTGTCCGTTTTAGCGCTATAAAAACCGGGATAAACTCCGTTTGGATGGACCCCCCGGGAAAAAACCTGGAAAGTTTAAGAGCCTGTAGTCACAACACTACAAATGATGCAACTCTGAAACTTTACAACGATCAATCACCGTATTAAAACTCATGAACAAATTTTTCAGGGTAAATAGTTGAAAAAATTTATTCCAGAATTGTTTTAATAACAAACCACATATTTCCATTTGGGACTATTTCTTAAATTTTGATGCGATCTGTCGATCCCCATTTTGCTTTTGGCTTTACTTTTGCCCTTTTTTTCATGATACAATTGATTTTCTGATATTTTGAATAGTAATGTATCCTGCGCATTTAGAAGTGACTTTTTTAACTCTTGAGTCTTTTGTAAATCGTTGTAGGCCCTGTCATAAACAACGTTGGACATCATTGACCGAACCCATGTTCCACTGGATTCAAGTCAAAACTCATTGAAAGCCATATATTTATTCTTTTTTAAAAAGAGATTTGGTACAAAATTTGGGTTCCGGTTTTTTTTTTACCGTGACCCACAGATTTACTAACAATACAAAAAAAATTATACATTTTTAACAGATTGACATACCAATAATTTGCAAACCTTTCGAAATCAAGGGTAATCGGGGGCAGTCGAGGCAGGTTTGAATTAGGGGAATGCTCTCTTGCATTCTACAGCACAGTTTTTTACACACACTATTCCACTTCTTATCTTGAAACAATGCCTGCGCCCTAATTTATAACATAAAAGAAAGAACATTGCCGTTTACGATGTTTCCTCTGTCGAAAATAAAATTGTTTGTTACAGCTGCCATGTATAGTCTTACATGTTAAGTCTTCCATGGGAATTGGAACCCTTTGTACAGCGTTTGAGCACTTTTAGTGACTCATGTTTCAAAACTGTATTATGCCTGGATGAATATGAGCTATCATCATAGCTAGTCGCTCCAGCACCTAAACCCACCTCACAGCATCTGGGGAGCAGACTCTTAGGTCCCTGATCAGTGCAGCGGGCCGTCCTGGCATTCCTATAGGGTGTGCTCCATCGTCCCGCTCTGGGCATCCACATGTACACAAGCTGGTCTCAGCCAGGGGAGCTCAGTTCCCTACGGAATATGTGTTAGAAAAAATAACGTTAGAACTAAAGTTTAAACAGGAATAGGAACTTTGATATTTTGTCCATTGTAAGAAATCATGTGTACTCTTTACCGTAAAGAAAAAATTAACGGAACGATTAAAATTTTTTTGGGTAAATTAGTTTCCGCACTGGTTTCGTTAAGACATAATACCGTTCGGTAAAAACTGCGTTTTTACTTTTTTTTAAAACACCTTGAGCTTTTTAGATATAGCGAAATAATTCAGTAAACGTGCTCAATGCTTTTTAAAGAGACCCCTACCTTACCAACTGAAACACTTAATATGTAGGACAAGACATGATGCCTTTTTATGCAACATTACATTTTTTCGCACAGAGATAACGCTGTCAACACCCCTGTACTCATTTCAGAACTGAGCATTGTGAGACTGTGATTAAAGAGCCTTTTTCAAAGATTCAACTATGCGCCGCTCGGGATTCAAACCCCAGGCCCTTCCGATCCGAAGGCGAGGGTCATACCACCAGACCACATAGCCGCAATAGCTCGGGTTTTTTTCGGGAGTGGGGGGGGGGGGGGGGGGAGGGTCCCCCATCGTTACGGAGATTGCCTTGATCGTTAAAAAACTACTTTCAAAACTGTTCTCCCCGAGAGTCGAAGACAAGCTACTGCCTGCCAAAATAAAGCCCTGATAATATTTTGGTGGATTCACCCAGTGTGATGAAACGATCATTCTTTGGTTTTACGTGTACATGTTATCCCAACAACTAGGGACTTGTTTAAACATTGCTGAAAACGACAATTTTTTTGCGTTGGTTTCAGAGTATTTGATTTACAACAATGAAACCATTACAATTTGGGTTGTCAAAATGTAAATATAAAGCATGTCGTTCTCTGCAATACCAGAATATTCCTGATAATATTTTCCATAAAAATTTCTGTCTGTCTCTATTTTATTTTCTCCGATATTTGTAATAAAAAAATCCGTTAGAGCCATCAGGGCCCAAGGAGCCGGATTTATCCCGGTTCCGTAGCATAAAACTGACAATAGCAATTGATTCTACCTTTTGGATAGGAGGGGTCTATCGCAAAGTTTCTTTCCGACAAATATAACCCGACCCATCAAACCCAAAACACTGTTTGGGAGAACAGGGAGGCGTCAGAAAAAATCCCCCCTACTGCAACCCGGGATCGATCTCGTCCCCTTTGATTGTGAAGCGAGGGCGCTACAACTGAGGCTTTTCGGGGAAACCCATATCTGTAATAGTCAAAAAAAATTTTATTTTTTTAAATTGTGACATCAGAAACTGTACTGCCGTACAATGAAAAAGATCCGTTTTGAAACTGTTGCCATAAACCGTCCTTCAAATCTCCATTGATTAAGTGACCCCCATCTTGTCAAACGTGGGACTTCCCTTGTGTTTTCCCCGGTTGAAGATTTTAGACAATTTTAGATCAGTTTAATTGATGAATATTTTGAAGGATGGGTTTTCTGACAAATTTTTAAAATATTGTTTGTTGTTTTGTTGTTGTTTTTTTTGTTTTTTTGTTTGTTTTATTTGTTTTGTTTTGTTTTTTTTTTTTTTTTTTGTTTTGTTTTTTTTTTTTGGGGGGGGGGGGGGGGGGGGGGTTTGGTTTTTTTTTTGAAAGTACGGCAGGATATCTGGCCCATTTTAAAAAACTAATTTAATGTCAACCCCTGTCAAGAAGAGGTGTAGATAATATTCAAATAATTTATCTTTGTGGGGCCCTTTCCCCCACTTTTTTTCATTTTTGTTACCTCCCCTCCCCTCTTTTCTCGCCCTTTCTCTCTCTCTCCCCTCTCCTTCTCTCTTCCCTTCTTTCTTTCACCCC
>NW_027626531.1:0-6002 GCF_034508935.2 Berghia stephanieae
AAAAAGCTCAAACAAAACAAAACACAGAAAACATACAAATTAACAAAAAAACAAACAAAAAGAAGCCACCCAAAACAAATAAAGGCTAACCCCCCCCCCCCCCCCCCCCAACCAATAAATAAGAACATAGAACCAGCGTGGCTCAGCGGTACGATTCTTTGCTTCGTACCCGAAAGGTACCGAGTTCGATCACCCGCCGCTGCGTTGTATGGCCTTAAGCAAGCCATTTCGCCCTAGCTCAATTTGCGGTGCTGCACTGTGGCTGACGCCTGGGTTATTCCAGTCTCCCCTTGGAATAGACCCAAGAGAATAATTTCCCCTATGGGATGAATAAAGGGAATTTTACGTATTAATTTTTTATAAGAAAAAGAAAATAAAAAACCCAACGCCCTCACCCCCCCCCCCCCCTCCCCAAAAAAAAAAACAAAAAAAAAAAAAAAAAAAACCAAAACAAACAAAAACACAAAAAAAAAAAACACAAAAAAAACAAAGAGAAACAAAATGAAACAAAACAATACGAACAACAAAGACCAAATAGAAATAAGAATGAAGGCATATATAGCAACACATTGTATCGAATCGACCAGAGTCTAAGATGATTTCCTTTCATGAAATCAGCGCCATCAACGATCTCAACTAACTAAGCTGACTGACATTTTACTCTGAAAGTTATGCTTAAGTGGAAGAGTTTTGAAAAACAAAAACAAAGATGAATGGGAAAAAAAATCCAGAAGAAACAAAAATCAATTCAGTATGTTATCGAATCTTTAGTGTATGGGGCAAAGTCGATGGTACACGAGCTGCCACTGATAAAAGTGGAAAGGCGGCTTAGAGGGGGAAACATGTGCCGTGTACAATAATTGCAACTCGGTTAGAGGCAAAGTCTGCAGATTGGCAACATTTATTCTTTACATTTTTAAAAAATGTATTAAAAGATCGTTTATTGAAAACCTACACGTACTTATTTGCATCTAATAACCCAAATTATTATTGGCTCATTCTGTCGTCTTAAAAAAGACTGTATGTGGCCTCTTATTACAACTAAACATACGGTCTTTAACCTGAAGACAGCAGCATTGTTGTAATAGAAATACTCTCAAACCAACGCAAAATATTGTCCATTACAACGATGTTATTTCAAGCCCATTATTGCGTTCGGTTGTCAGACCTGCAAATATGTGCACCTAATCTTGATAGTTGAGAAACAGTCTATGCAATTCTGAATTTACGCAACATCGTTACGTAATCCTTATTGTTTTTAGAAACAATCTCACTTAAAAATTGCATTTTCGCAATTTGTAAAAGCTCAGCCATAATATGAATATTCTTTATACACACTTAAAATGTGGTTGTCGAAATTCAGAAGAAACTTTTTACAGATCAAATGTTTTGAATATTTGGGTGCCCGTGTATTATTTGTTGGGCGCTCAGGGAAGAAATACTTCGAAATCGTTTTAAATAAAACCCAAAAAATATTTGATTAAAATAAATCAATAACTTATATCAAAATAGGATTTAGAGAAGAACTTTTCAAGCACCCCACTGCAAGGTCACTTTGGTTAAAGTTTGTGCGCTAGGGTCTTGGTCGACACTCGCTTTCGGATCGAAGGTCCGGTTCGACCCCTCGCGCTCGGCCAAGTTGAGCTTTGGAAAAGGTTTTTATCACATTCTCTCCCAAACTAGTGAAAAATGATACCTGGCCTTTAACGCGTTTTTTTTTTGCCGAAAATTTTTAAATATCGCCTAAGGGGGGGCTCACCCCCGTCCTACTTTAAATGTTGCAAATTGACCGTGACCCCGTAAAAGCGTTTGGGCATTTGGGTGGATATTGCGTTATAAAGCTCAATTTTTTTTTCCCTTTTTTTCATTTTTTTTTTTAAATCTCTTTTTTTTTTCCCCTTAAAAAAAAAAAAAAAAAATTTTTTAAAAGTTCAAAGAGAACTGTTCATTTTTATGGTCATAGAATCATAAAAAATTTTTTGTTTGGGACAGTGTGGCCGGTGGCACGGCTTTGCTTCGTTCGCCGCGGCCCCTGGTGGCCTTGAGCGTCACCCGCCCTATCAATTTGCGGCGCTTCTTTGTGGCGACCCCGGTTTTTTCCATTTCTTCCTTTGAATAGACCCTAGAAGAAAAATTTCCCCTTAAGGGGAATTTTTTTTTTTTTAAAACAAAGTTCTAAAAAACCTACAGCAAGTCATATTCAAAATAAAAACCCATTTATAGCGTCAATATGAAGAATTTTAACTTTCCCTTAGCGGTTTTAATACCCCCTTTATTCACAAATCGGCGTATCTTTACACTAAAAGGTCTGAAAAAAGACTATTGCCCGGCTTATTTTTTATATTTTACTTCGATAATTTTCTTTCCAGAAAATAGACATTTTTTTTGTCATTCCCCAAATACCCCCCTTTCCCTTCCCCCCCCCCCCCCCCAACCCCCCCCCCCCCCCCCCCCCCCCCCCCCCCCCCCCACTCCCCGGCCCTTCTGTATATTTTTTTGTCTACCCCTCATCTCATGAGTCCACGTTAAACGGGCTGGTATTTTTATGGTCCAATATTGGCGCATTGCATTGGAGGAGTAGGGACTATAGCTCTTTAATAACACCTTTTGGAACGAGTTTGATGATGAATAGACTCATTTCCTTTGGGGACCACCAAAATGTCTGAGCGTCTTAGGCCAGTAAATTAGTCCCTAACCTTCTAATCTCATCCATCCCATTCACTCTTTTCTTATAATATCCCCTACGATGTAATATTTCTTTATGTCTTTAATTATCTTGTCTGGTTCTCTCTCTCTATCTCTCCCTCTCTCCCTCCCCCCCTCTTTCTCTCTCTCCTCCTCTCTCCCCCCCTCTCTCTCTCTTTCTTTTCATCCCCCAATTTCTTCTTCCTTCTTTTTCTTCTTCTTCTCTTCTTCTTTCTTCTTCTTTTTCTTCTTCTTCTACTACTACTATTACTACACTACTAGTACTACACTCTACTACTATACTACACATTTCTAATACTATATCACTACTACTACTACTACTACATATTTTTTTAAAAAAACATACATTCCCCTTTTTCTAACCCAATATCCGACGATGACGCCATTCACAATTGTCAAACGAATGAAAAGTAAAAATCAAAAAAAAAAAAATCTATAAATCATCCATCATCGTCTTTTTATTTCTTTTTAATCTAATTTATCTCTCTCCCTCCGTCTATTCATCCTTTATCCATCTTCTGTTTATCTCTACTTTTTGTTATCTTCTATCTATTTTCTATCACTACTATTATCTATCTATCTATCTATCTTCTTTTATTATCTATCATCTAAAATTTCTATCTACTCACTATCTTTTAACAAACTATCTTTTACTATCTACATCTATTATTATTTTCTATCTATCTATCTATTATTATCTACTAAAATCTACACACACAAACACCCCCAACACAAATATATATATATATTATAAATATATTATATATATATATTATATATTTTTGTTATCTATCTCTACACCCCACCTATCTACCCCGTCTTAATATACTTCCATCAATCTATCTTTTTTTCTATCTATCTATCTATCTACTATTGTCTTTATTTCTAACTTTTTAAAGCACAAAAATTTTTTTTATCAAAAACAAAATATTTTTTTTTAACTATCTGGCCTATCGTTCTTCCACCAAATCCATTCCCCACACACCTATACCAAAATATCTTCAAAAATATCATCCCTTATTTCCTCCCAAATTTCTTAAATTTCAATGTTTTCCCTCCACCAAAAACCCTAACCCCCTTCCACATCCCAAAAAACCCCATAAGAATGAATAACAAAACAAAACAAAAACCCCGTAAATTGAAGAGTTTGACATGGGAAAGCTCAGGAAACATCGAAACAAAAAGGGTCACAAAACACTGATTAAAAAACATGGAATATTTAGATGTTTAGCAGCAAAAAGCCCCATAAAATAACATTGATACAAATTTAAAACTGAGAAAATCCCAATAGAATGAATGACCGGAAAGGGAGGAAGCCATTAAAACATAAAATTTACTTGAGGAATGAAAAAAGGAGAAGAGAGAGAGAGGGGAGAGAGGGGGAGAGAGAGAAGAGAAGAGAGAGAGAGGGAAGGGGAGAGAGAGGAAAGGAGAGCGGAGAGGAGAGAAAAGAGAGCGAGAGAGGAGAAAGAGAGGCGAGAGAGGAGAAAGAGAAGGGGAAAAGAGAGAGAGGAGAGAGAGAGAGAAGAGGGGGAGAGAGAGAAGAGAGAGAAGAGAAGAGAAAAGAGAAGAAGAAGTAGAAGAGAGAGGGAGGAAAGGGGGGGAGAAGAAAAAGGGTTTTTTTTTCTTATGAAAATGGAGAAATAGGGGCTTGGGGGGATGCGAGTTTTTTTTTTTTTTTTTTACCAGGTTTGGGCGGGAGGGTTTTTAAAAAAAAATGGGTCAGGGGGGTTCCTCCTGTCTACCGTTTCTCACGTGATTTGGGGGAAAAAATAATCACGTGACAAATACTATTTTTACGTGTCTTTTGACACGCAAGGGTTTAATGAACCTTAGGGAAACCCCCACCTACAAGTTTTTTGGGAACGCGACTCCACGCGGGACTCAACACTAGGATTTCCACCAAATAACTTCCCCTTGCAAAAAAAACTGCCACACAGCTACTTTGCTGTGGCGCTGCTGCTATATACTATACTACAAATACTACTTACTACTATAAACAACTAAAAATCTAAATACTACACTATACTACTACCCATATAAAATACTACTAACACTACTCTAAAGCATACACTTATTTTTAAAACAAAACCCAAAAAATACACACTTATAAATCTACCTATTACACTAACAATTATAAAACTACATCTAACCTATACCAAAAACCCAAACACACCTACACTACTACTACTAAACTAAACACTACTAAAATACTACACTACTACTATTACTATAAAACTCACTCTACACACCACAAAACAAAAAATACTTAAAAAAAAAAAATTAAACGCCCCCCAAAAAATACACACCACAAATACAACGCCCCGTTTTTAAACCCCCGTTGGCTTGAGGGAAAAATAAAAAGACCAAGACCAGGGTTTAAATAAAGAGAGCTTTTTATTACGGTTCTTTATACAAAAAATAAAATTAAAGAAAATTTCACATAATTTAAAAAATCAAAAAAAAAAACGGACCCCATATTGGGCTTTAAAAAAAAAGAAAAAATTTTTTTTTCCAAAAAAAGTTTTTGAAAAAAAAAAAATGTCTTTCCAATAAAGTAAAAATTTTTAAAAAAAAAACTAAAAAAACCCGTACTTTCAAGGTTAAAAAGTTAAAGCTTTGCAACTGCAAAACCCTAATTCTCCATTTAATAAGGCTTTCCAAACTTATTTTTTTTCCTTTTTTTTTCGGTTTATATTTCGATTTTTATTTATTTTGTTTTTTTGTATAAATTTATTTAAAAAAAAAACATCCTACATATGTCACAATATCCTTTTGCATGTCCGAATACAAAAACACAAATCGCTATAATTTGGGGGGAAGCCACGTACGGGGTGCAAAAAATCAACCCTCACGGGGTTTAAAAACCACTTTTAAAAAAAAAAATTTGGGGATTTTTCAGCAGTTAAAATTTTACCAAACACAGTTGTGCAATAATTTATCCCTAAAAAGTAAAAAGACCCCAAAAGAGATGGACCCCCCATACAAGCATTGATTTTGGAACTACTTTTTCTAACTTTACCCCCTAGCTACCACTTAACACAACCAAAACAACAATAGTTTCTAAAATTTTTAGAAACATATTTCAAAAATCAAATACATATTTGATTTTACAAACATTTTTTTTTAAAATATGTTTCCTTTTATTATTTTTCTTCTTAAAAATCAAAAATACGGAGGAAAATCGTTTTTATTGAGAAGGGAGTGCCAAACTCACACCCCTTTGAACCCCTTTAACAACGCGCGCGCCCGACCTATGGCCTTGTCCGACCTCTGTCACACTTCCCCTTTCGAGC
>NW_027626532.1:0-5985 GCF_034508935.2 Berghia stephanieae
AAAAAACAAAAAAACAAACAAAACCCAACAAAAAACAAAGGAGAGAGAGAGAGAGAGAGAGAGAGAGAGAGAGAGAGAGAGAGAGAGAGAGAGAGAGAGAGAGAGAGTTAATTATTATTCGTCATCCTCACCAAATAACATCAAGACCTATCGCAGACTAAAAACCAATGACATGGTGCTCGTGATTTTTACCGATCCCGAGCAGATTGTTGATCAATGTTACATTATCGAATATAATAATAATAATAATTATGATTATTATAAAGTTTCACCTTTAATCAAATTAATTAATCACTACCCTTGTGATTGGATGTCATACGGAGGATTTACAGTCGTTGTTGTGAGGGAACCTGTATTATCATTATATCGTCAATCTCTTTTTGGAATTACCTCTGATTTTTCCGAAAATACCAGCTTGATATTACCATGTAGGTAAACGAAATTAATGTAATTTATAATGACTATTTAATGTGTGACTAGGCAGGGGTCGCGATAGCTCAGTTGGTAGAGCACTCGCTTCACAATCAAAGGGGATCGAGATTCCGGCTGACCACCCTGTCCACCTAGCTGTGATTGGGTAGCTGGGGGTTCGTTAGATCTGGCGGATAGTAATTTTCGATAAACTAGCCTCCTATCCAAATGGTAGTAAGTAATCGATATAATCTGTTTCACGCTATAGAAACCGGGATAGACTTCGGATCCATGTGCCTAATGGCTCCGAAGGACTACTTATACTGTCCCGTGGACGATTTCATGGATGCAGCGTATTTTGGAAGCTCAAGTCTCAAAGCCAAATCCTGAATTTTTATTCTCACGTTTGGTGATTACTTCGACACGAATTCTAGTTTTTTGACCACTTTTTGAATGACGTCTTTGGCAGACCACGCTTCTGTTTGTTTTCTAAAGTTGTACTAGATACCATCTTTGAACCAAGAACATCGCTGATAAACCTTAGACTCATACATAGATTTGTCACCATTCATTGTCGGCTATTTTATGATTAATTTCAAACTGTTTTCTTCCTTTAGTTAGCAAGGACTATGAAAAATGTTTTTTTCTCTTTTTGAGGAAAAATTTTGTCGAAAATCTCCACTGAGTAAATATGTTTTTGAATTTTGAAAATCCATTCATAAATAAACAAGTTATGCAGTTTCAAAGGTGTCATTTATTTGGATGACCCGCAAAGAGGAAAAAAAACGCGAAAATATGGGACGCTTTTTCGGCATTTTTTTCGACCTTTGGTTGTATCTTGCGTAATAAATAGATTAAAAGATTGAAACTTGAAGAGAAAGTTAGGATGGTGTTTTGTAAAATACGGGAAAAGTACTCGTCATATTCATATGAAATTTTACAACCAAAAAGAAGAAATGTTCATGTATTACCTTGTCAGCGACAAAACCTCCACGTCCGGTAGTTTTAGAAATATTTTACTCCAAAGAATAAAAATCTATTTTTAACGCTCTTCTGGTAATTGCACGAGTTTTGACGCTTGACATAATCTAAAATGACCTTTTTTCTAACTGTGTGCCAACTTTCAGTCATATTCATCGATAAACAACGTCGTAATTAATTTTTTAAAATAGCATATACGAAGCGGCTTCGTCCCATATTTTGACGCAAATTCGGGCACTTCGTGAGCGAAAAAGAGGCCCAAAGATTTGTGCGGGATAGTCATTGCTACTTAAGTAAACAAAAGAGTCGACAGCAGTTCTGACTTCCTCTTTGGTCTATCTGTGATTAGAGTGACCATTTTAAAAGCAACTCTTGTTTCATACTGCATTCATTACTGATATTGAAATTTCCACAACGCTTGTTTCATACTGCGTTCATTACTGATATTGAAATTTCCACAACGCTTGTTTCATACTGCGTTCATTACTGAAATTGAACTTTCCACAGCTCTTGTTTCATACTGCGTTCATTACTGATATTGAAATTGCCACAACTCTTGTTTCATACTGCGTTCATTACTGATATTGAACTTTCCACAGCTCTTGTTTCATACTGCGTTCATTACTGATATTGAACTTTCCACAGCCCTTGTTTCATATTGCGTTCATTACTGATATTGAAATTTCCACAGCTCTTGTTTCATACTGCGTTCATTACTGATATTGAACTTTCCACAGCCCTTGTTTCATACTGCGTTCATTAATGATATTGAAATTTCCACAACTCTTGTTTCATACTGCGTTCATTACTGATATTGAACTTTCCATAGCTCTTGTTTCATACTGCGTTCATTACTGATATTGAAATTTCCACAACTCTTGTTTCATACTGCGTTCATTACTGATATTGAAATTGCCACAAGTCTTGTTTCATACTGCGTTCATTACTGATATTGAACTTTCCACAGCTCTTGTTTCATACTGCGTTCATTGCTGATATTGAACTTTCCACAGCCCTTGTTTCATACTGCGTTCATTACTGATATTGAAATTTCCACAACTCTTGTTTCATACTGCGTTCATTACTGATATTGAAATTTCCACAACTCTTGTTTCATACTGCGTTCATAACTGATATTGAACTTTCCATAGCTCTTGTTTCATACTGCGTTCATTTCTGATATTGAAATTTCCACAACTCTTCTTTCATACTGCGTTCATTACTGATATTGAAATTTTCACAACTCTTGTTTTATACTGCGTTCATTACTGATATTGAAATTTCCACAACTCTTGTTTCATACTGCGTTCGTTACTGATATTGAAATTTCCACAACTCTTGTTTCATACTGCGTTCATTACTGATATTGAAATCTCCACAATATGGAAGAAAATCAAATTTCCAACGTTTCTGTGTTTGCTAATATCTAGATAGAAATACAAGTTTATTTGGGGTTTAAAAGTAATAAATACCCATTTTCCAATTTCTTTTCGGCGTCCGCTGTATTATGTGAATCGCATATCATGGTGGTTCTGAAGAGGAAATTACCTCGGATGAATTGATGTCATGAGTTTAGGTAAAATATTCAGAGCATGCGCTAACAGGATATAGCTTACCAATACACAAAACTATATGTAACCTTGAGTGTTTATAGTCTGATTGATAGACATTTAGTAAGGACCAATCATAAAAAAATGACTGTCTAAATGCAATAACAAACAGCTGGGTGTCGTTAATTTCGTTCCTTCCATATAGAATTGAATTTTCCGTTTTCAGTCTCGACCGATGTTTCTTTTTTTTACGAAACGCCGAAACCCGCCGAAACCCGACAGAGTTATGGAAAGTAGGCAACAGTGGGGAGTGAACCTGGGACTCAGGGAAGTGTACACCATTGGGGAGTGAACCTGGGACTGGGTTTCGGCGGGTTTCGTAAAAAAAGAAACACCCGTCAAGACTTCAAATGCCATCTATTGATTCCACCCTCAACTTATACAAAGGTCTCAGACTATTTTAATCTTCGGGATTGAAACAAATTTTGACGAGTTGAGAAACGTTTTAAGAATTGGGAAGTGTGAGGTTTGAGACTTTTATCAAGTGACGATCATTTAATGTTAATAGATCTAGAAAGCTTAGGTTTGATAGTTTTTGAAAAGTTGAGGCTCATGGCATCCTTTTGTGATTGTGTAGCTGAGTCAGATTAGATCTTGCGGAAAGTACCTTGTATTACAAAGGTTGGATGCAATTGTTTAACGCCACAGAGACAGAAATAAACTCCGGTCCCAAGGGCCTTAACCCTATATTACCAGCCATGTTCAGAATTTTCCCCAAAATTTCACACCCACTCAACACAAAAATAGAGTTTTCTTACTCAAATAGAAAAGCAACAAATACAGTCTATGCATAATATTGATCACCAAAACGAACTCTATAACACAGTGTCACGTTTTTATAACTATAATAAAACATTCTTCTTTAAATTGTGTGATTTACAAAAGAAATCTGAATGAAAAGTGCTGGTTGGATCGTAACGACTGTGACGATTTTCCTATGTATGTTTGGTAGGGAGAGGGTTAAAGATATATGAGTGTTTTTTCTTCATCTTTGAGTTCGATTCATCTGGTAAATTTATTGGTAAAAGAAAACAAGGCCAGTCGGTTATATAAGTTTTTGTAAATCAAGTTCTGGCTTAAAATCTAATGCATTGTGCGTTTCGTTTCATAGAGACGTCGGTCGAGTATAACATGGTTAAGTGTGGAATGCAACTTTTTTTAGCCATAAGATTATTTCCTTTTTAAAATCACTGGTTTTTTTATTACAGTTCGTAACAAACAAACAAACAAACAAACAAACAACGTCCATCACTATTATTTAAAAAAAATCATCATCATCATCATCATCATCATCATCATCATCATCATCATCATCATCATCATCATCATCATCTTTATCTTCTTCTTCTTCATCATCTTTTTCTTAATAAATGATGTCGTGTATCTAACTCCGACACTTGCATTGTGTCCTAGTACAATATCTCTTGACAATAGGCCTTTTTGCCTTGCTGTATTTTTTTATTACTGCCCTGTTTTCATCACATCAACGTTAACCACAACCATCGTTTCACAAATCCTTAATTAGACATTAATGTGATCTCTTTATTTTTTACATCTAAAAACGTGCTTATAGGCGGGGTCCATTTGGGTAGGCGTGCTTATAAAGGGGTAAATGTATAAAGGAAAAATTCTGCTTCTTGCTTTGAGTGTGTGTATAGCCAGAATCATGCTTTTAAGGAAGCGGTTATAAACGGAGACCACTGTATTTCATATAACGCCTGTATAAAAGTATTAACATTAATACTGTTAAAAACCTTATTGAAAAGTGCAGTCAATCTGTTAACTCCTGGATCACATACCAGGTAGAAAACACACCGGCCCCTATCAAATCTTTGCTCTGCAGGCTCAAGATCAAAACCCAACTTATTTAAAACTTTGGCCGGAAAACTTGTCCTTTAAATATCGATCTATTAAATTGACCCATATCTGATGAAAACTCTCAAATCTAGGACTTAAAACATACTTTTTTTGATCACGGTATAATTATCATTGACATTAATTTCTCATTTACATATCTGGCAAAAATTCTGAGCATTTCTCTGGAAAGTTTCATGTCCATTGACTTTCAAATTGATGATTAACACACTTTTGTATTTAGAGCTAGCTTCTGGACGGCGGCCAACTGGCCGTCCAACTCTGCGCTTCTATGATGTCTGCAAACGAGACATGAAATTGACAGGCATCGACTCAAACACCTGGGAGTCGCTTGCTGACGACCGCAGCGGCTGGAGATATGCGGTGATGGAGGGAGTGAAGAGAGGTGAGGAGAGGAGAAAGATGAAGTTTGAGGAGAGGAGAGCAAGGAGGAAAGAGAGGCAGCAGATCCAAATACCAAATACACAGTCAAACTATGTGTGCAACAACTGCGGTAGAAACTGCCATGCAAGGATTGGTCTGCTGAGTCACACCCGTCGTTGCTCTCAACAAGACTGATGAGACTAAAGTTAACAAACCATCGTCTCTTGAGACGGAAGGACGCTTACGTATTTAGAGCACACCTGGAAGGAATCCTCACATGTAAACTTTGATATCGACTAACTCATTTTCCAGTTCACTGCTGTACTCTGGAAAACTCGTATTTAAAAATTTGGCCAGAAAAACTCGTCCTTCAAATATTGATCGATTTAAATGACCCTCATCTTGGGAAAAGCAATCAAACTTGGGACTCGAGAAGTTTTAATAGATATTCCTCTATATAAAAGCTCTAGTTAAGTTAAGTTTGAGTTATTGCCCTTATTGCACCATGGTAGACAGGAGATCACTTGCTGTGTCTTCTATCCCCTTATATCTGTATTCTGAGTTGCTTTATATCTTGATCTTTCTTGGTCCTTACCAAAGTCCTTAGCTCGGCGGGAAACAGTCAAATGTATAGTATTCGTTTTGTGAGATAATATTTTTATCCTTGTATATCATGTCGTGTTCTATATTACAATATTTTAAATCTTAAATATCATGTTTTTAAGCATTTGAGTGTATTCGACTT
>NW_027626533.1:2500-5977 GCF_034508935.2 Berghia stephanieae
CTAGGGGGATGGGGAGGGGGGAGGGGTGGGTGTACGACAGAACCTCATCACTATTTAAAGTAGTCCTTCACAGCCATTCGGCCCCTGGAGCCGGAGTTTATCCCGGTTTCTATAGCGTGAAACGGACTACAGCAAATTGCTTGCTGTCCTTTGGATAGGACTCCAGTCTATCGCAAAGTACTTTCCGCCAAATCTAACAGACTCAGCTACCCATTCACTGACGGGGTGGACAGAGTAGGGGTCAGAAAAAAATCTCGACTGCACCCGGGATCAATCACGGTCCCTTTGCGTGTGAAGCGATCGGGACCCCCAATCATTATATTATAGCAAAAGTAATATTACTGGAGTCTGAAAAACGTTGCATCACAAAATAAAGGTAGGGAGAAGAATTTGTTTTAAAAAAACTAAAATATACTTGAAATACTACTATATTCTTAAACAATACTCATTCATTCGTTCGCTCATTCACTCATTTATTCAATCATATGAACTATAATATACGGTGTTCCATAGATAAGCCACGCTCGATGCGCTTCACAACGATGTTGGTTCCCTGAATCAGCCCACACCATATTTATTTTAATTTCCAAGTACGAGTCTCTGGTCGGCGTGCTTTTTGCGCCGAGTCGAATATAATATATAGTTCGAAGATGACGTCACTCATGTCTTTGTTATTGTATTTTGCCATCCACGTTCATGAGTAATTCTCACTAAACTGCATTAACTAGACTATAAAAGTTCATGGTTACACATAGTTTGTGTGTTGGTTCGTTATACTTCCGGATGGCAATGTTTTGAGCTTCTTCGCCAAGCGCATTCTATCTATTGCTTAAGTGCTGGTATTAAATTACATAATATCGTCAACATATTAATATCATTAATTATGCTCAACAATGCTTGAATTTTGTTACAAGAAGAAAAATCACACGACTGAGCCACTGACTTGCTCGATTTGAAGGGGGGGGGGGGGGGGGGGGGGGGGGGGAACAATACCTTGATATCCCAAGGCAAATATCTCTATGCTAAACATATTTTGTTACAAGAAGAGTAATTACACGACTTAGCCAACGACTTGTTCCAGTTGGTAAAAAAAAAAAAAAAAAAAAAAAAAAAAGACAGAAAAAAACAAAAAAACAATGCCTTCATATCCCTAGACAAATAGCTCTTTGCTAAACAAATTTCTCATGACAACTAATAATCTTCAAGTAATGCATATAAGACGTTTTGCCCTTTTATGAGTCTTAAATCTAAAACTTAAAGCTATATAATCGGTCATCAGCTGTCATCTTGTGAATAGCACCGGTTTATCGGGATTTCTTCAATTCTCATTCGTTTAAAAGTTGAATGCAACGAATGATCCCGTACAAGTACATACAAGGCTATTATGCATGATCAAAATCAACATATTTAATAGCATTGAGAGGATCAAGCTTTTAAATATTATTTATAATCTTGGGAGGGTCGAGACATTAAATCTATTTGTACGCTTTTGAAAAATAGAGAGAGAGAGAGAGAGAGAGAGAGAAGAGAGAGAGAGGAGAGAGAGAAAGAGAGAGAGAGGAGAAAGATAGAGAGAGAGAGAGATAAGAGAGAGAGAGAGAGAGGAGAGAGAGAGAGAGAGAGAGAGAGAGAGAGAGAGAGAGAGAGAGAGAGTAAACAAAAAAACAAATAGATCGCATTCGACGGTATACGAAAAGGTCGTTTTTATTATAGTCAATGCTCGAAAAGACATTCATATCAAGGGTATAAAAATAAACGTTTCTGATGGTTAAATTATAATCATTTTTTAAAAATGATTTATAGACCTGGGTTCTAGCACTTAAAGAATGGCTCCAGAATAGTTATCTTAGAGTGTCGAAAACAGTTGATAACAACGTTAAAACTTAGTCCACATTTTCTTCCTTTTTTTCCTTTGAGAACTCCTCCTTGCTATTTTTTGTTTTTGTTTGTTTTGACTTGTTTTGTTTTGTGGGTGTTTATTTGTTTGTTTGTCTGGGTGTTTTATGTTGTTTGGTTTTTTTTTTGTGGGGGGGGGGGGGGGGGGGGCGGATTGTTTAGTTTAGTTGTTTGTTTTTTTTTGTTGTTTTTTTTCTGGTGAGGTGGGAATATTTGTATTTTTTAATTACTTTGATATAATTCTTTTTTCTTCTTTTGTTGTTGTTGTTGTTATTGTTTTCTTTTGTGGATTTTTTTTTGGGGGGGGGGGGTGGGGGGGGGAGAGGGGGGGGGTCGTCTTAAAAACTAATTCCTTCCAAAGTTGTTGGGGTTTTTTTTTCAAAACAGCTTGATTGTCTTTTTTTTCATATTGAAGCATTAAGAGAATGACCTTTTATTTCCTTTTTCATATGTACAATGACTGTCCATAAACTGACTCGACTACCCGTAAAGAAAAAAAAAAAAAAAACCCAACCTGTATCCCGATATCACCGTTTCCCTAAATCCCGTACTGATGATCAAATCAACGAGTCGATTGAATATTATGGCTTATGACTAACAAAATACAATGTATTATCGAATTGGATTCGGATTACTACACGAGTCAGCTAGAAATAATGATGAGACGATAAGCAAACCAATAAAATGTCCCTCAACCACAAAACGCCTTTTTTGAGAAAAAAAAAATAAACAAACAACAACAACAAAAATTGATCTGAAATGATTCATCATCGAATTGAATATATCGATATTAAACCTAAAAATTATAAAAAGATCTTAAACTTGGGAATTCGAAAAAGTAAAATTTAGGAACTTTTGATATGTCTTCAACAAATTCATCGAAATATGATGTAAAAATAAATAAATAAATAAATAAAAAGAAAGAAAGAAAAAGGAAAATGATCAAAGACGACGTGCTCATTTTACACAGGACTTGGGAACCGAACAGGATTATGGGTTTTTGATAAAATTGTTGTAATAGACAACATTTTGCCGTGGGTTTTAGAGTATTTATTCCATTCCAAAAATGAGGCCATAACAATTTGGGTTATCAGACCTGCAAATAAATGACACAACGACTTGGCCAAACTGGGAAAAGGGGTTTTGTCATTTTAAGCAAGGTCAAAATATTATCTATTGAAGACACAACTGACCTGCTCACACGAGAGGATGTAATGTTAACACAAGTCAACTTGATAGAATAATAGCTAACTCAATTTAAGGAAAAACGGGAAATTTAAAATTTTATTATGTTTTTGAAAAGGTTTTTCGGAGCATCACTCCTGTAGCATTAAACAACTGTAAATTTCTTGTTTCCTTTTGGATAAGAAGCCTTCCCCAAAACACATTTTTCAACCCCATAAAATAATAATAATAATAATAAAATAAAAATAATAAAATAATAATAATAATAAAAATAAAAATAATAATAATAATAATAAAAATAATAATAAAATTTAATAATAATAAAATTTTAAAAAATTAAAAATAAAAATAACGTTGTCGTCTCATTGCTCTTTTCACAAATCCCATACAGCTATT
>NW_027626534.1:0-20417 GCF_034508935.2 Berghia stephanieae
CTCCTTCTCTCTCTCTCTCTCTCTCTCTCTCACACACACACACACACACAAACACACATACTTTCCTCTTTTTTGGAAAGTTTAATTGATTCTCTGCCATGCCTCCGCTCCCCGACAGCCGAGGTGGCAACGCTGTGTGAACAAAGCAAGATGCCGGCGGGGACCTCTCTCCTTTACCTGTGCCCGATTGTTGACACTCCAAAGTTTCCATCACCGCACTGTCCAATACAGTACTGACTGAAATAAATAGAAAACGCCAGTCTTGCCCCACTCAACCCCAAGATCAACTTTAAATGTGTTAATTTAAGAATTCAATATTTTTATATACCTAGTCAAAATCATCAAAAGAAGTAATGAGGAAGTGCGACATTTTGCTGAATGTGCGATTTCATAAAAGACAGGCGAGAGACACATCAGTAACCTAGTCTCTTGCACACCTTTGATTTATCATGCATTGAGCTGGTGTCAAACAAGATAGTCTAAAACAAAGTACTTATCAAATTAAATAATATACCCAATATGCCCAACAGAATTATTGTTTTTTTTTTAATCTTTTCTTTTCAGGTGAAAGGACAAAAGATCCAACATCATCATCAAGAGTGTGTTCTTGTCACTTCAGAGATGGTGACAAAGCCAACCTCCCTGAATGGTTTGACAGAAATAAAAAAAATTGTTTCCATCAGAGCCAGAAAGAAAGAAAAGAAAAGTGGCACAAGGAATTCCCACCCCATCTCAATTGGCACCAACATCAAGAAGTCCACCACCACCACCACCACCACCACCACCATCATCATCATCATCATCATCATCATCATCATCATCATCATCATCATCATCATCATCAGCTCAACTCTCTTCATCATCATCACAAAGTCCCACCTTTAAAAAAAACCAGAGTCATCATCATCATTACTTTCCTCCTCATCATCATCCTCATTATCTTCTCCCTCATCATCATCTCAACTCTCGTCACCATCATCACAGGATTCCATCTTTAAAAAAAACAGATTGTAGAACAAGTGAGGATATTTTAAATAGAACAACAAATTTAATTCAAGAACAAGAACTTACAGACAAAAATAAGGAAATAGCTAGCTTTAAAAAACCCAACTTAGTTAGATTCAACTCACTTACGCTGTTTCAAGCCTTACAGAAAAAGTTCTTCGAATAGAGACAGGTGTACATTGCTTTAAAATATTTAATATTATTGTTCAATATGTTGAGTGCTTTAGAGGTAACATTATTTATTATAGTGGATGGGAAGTTCAGGATGAGACAGTTGCATTAAAAGACAAAATTTTCATTACACTTATGAAACTTAGACAGAACTACACTAAACTTCATATTTCACAATTGTTTAGCGTTAGTGAAAGTACTATAACAAATATTATACAAACTTTTATTCATGTTTTACATAAGCCATAAGCGTCTCTTTGAAAATGTTATGGAGGTTACATGCCCTTCTAGACATAAAAATAAACTATCAGCTCCATCATCATTTTTAAGATTTCCAATTTCCAAATTGCAGAATGATCATTGATTGTACAGATCACCAAATTGCTATTCCTAAAGAAATGGATAAACAACGGTTAACTTATTCTTCTTATAGGTCCATGAATTCTTTTATAGCTCTTGTTGGTGTGAGTCCAAATGGTTGGATAAATTTTATTTCTAAACTCGATCCAGGGTCCGTTTCGGATAAGGTCATTGTATAAAATTGTGGATTACTAAAACGTTTAATTTTAAGCCCTGGAGATTTAATTTTAGCAGATAAAGGTTTCCTGATTCAAGATATTTTACCTCAAGGAGTAACTGTATATATCCCTCCCTTTTTACATATAAATTTACTGAAAATGAGATTTTAATAACAAAAGAAATTGCTTCATGTTGAGAGGGCTAATGAAAGACTGAAAAATGTTAACATCCTCTCATATATTCCAACCATGTTAAGAGAAACATCTGATATTATTTTTCAATTAGTTGCAGCACTTGTCAATCTCCAGTCTCCTCTTATTAAGGAGACTGCATTTTGTTAGCTTTGCCATTTATTTTGTACAACACACATATTTTGTTCATCATCATCAAATCACCATTCAAAATAATGGTTTTTTAGGTCACCCATACATGATTTTACATGATAAACATGACAAATTATGGCATTGTTGTATCAATGTATGTTCAATGTCATTAACATTGTTAAATAAAACATGACAAATTAGTTTTGGACTGAATCAAGCCAAGGCATCATCAAGATAGATCTGTGGAAGTAAAAGAATAAAAGATTCAAATTTAGAGCGGCGACCAGCTCAATAGGCAAAAAACAAACAAACTGATAAAACTTCTGTTGTGGTCTTGTGGTATGACACTCGCTTTTAGATCAGAAGGTCCTGGGTTTGGGCCTCGATCGGCGCATAGTTGAGTCTTTGGAGAAGGCTCTTTACTCACAATCTCTCACCGTACTCAGGTGTCAAATGAGTACCTGGCCGTTAACAGCGTTGTCTCTGTCCGAAAAAATTGTAATATCGCCTAACAGGCATCATGTCCCGTCTTACATGTTAAATGTTGCTGTTGGCCACGGACCCCTTGTAAAGCACTTTGAGCACATTTAGTGGATATTACGCTATATAAAAGCTCAATTTTAAAAAAATTAAGTGGTTCTTTCATTCATCTTGCTTTGTTGATAAGGGGGAAACCCGAAACTAGTGCCGCGCTGAAGACCGGTCTGGACCGCGGTCCGACGGTCTTTTAGCTGTGAACCGAAGACCGGTCCCATAGGGGGAAGACCGGCGGCAGTCCTCACTTCTTATCACCTTTCAACTAGTGCGGGGCGGTCCTTGCAAGGACCACGGTCCTACGGTCTCGCGCCATAGCCTACTACTTCCCCAGCGATTCGTTGCTTCGGTTGCCTATCTTCCACCAATCACCACCCATCCCACTTAATTAATCGCACCCACCCCCCTTTGCCATACACTAAACGACACAGACGACCATACAGGCAGACGACCACCAACCTCCACTCCGCAAACCGCCCTTTCGTGTGTGAGATGGGGGAAACAGGAGGCGCACGCCTTGGACGATTCCATTATACGGGGTAAATTTCAAAATTTACTACACCATAATGATCGCAATGACAATGATCTATCATGAAGGCATGACCCCTCCTCTCTAATGGGTTATTGTTTGAAATGTATGTGACTACAAAAGATGTGTGTGTTGTGTGTGTGTGTGTGTGTGTGTGTGTGTGTCGAACCTAGCAAGTAGCAAATCCGATTTTTTGTTTTCTTTTGTCCATCTCTTGTCACCACTCCTTTCTATCGCAGTGTTGTCATTTAAAATAATACAATAATATTAAAATTTCGTTTGGTGTTTTTACTAATCAAATAATATGAGTTTCATTAGTTTCTTCCTTCCAAAAAATCCAGTTATAACGTCTGAATTTTAAAAAAGTCCAATAGAATATTTGGGGACCCCGATAGCTCAGTTGATAGAGCACTCTCTTTATACGCAAAGGGCCAGAGATCGATCCCGGGTGCAGTCGATTTTTTTCTGAATCCCTGTCTACTCAGCAATGAATGGGTAGCTGAGTTTGTTAGATCTGGCGAAAAGTCACCATCGACCCCTCTTATCACCTCATCCACCCCCTCTTATTATAACTTCACGTCTCTCTCTTACTCTTCAATGCTCGCTGCCCTCTAATGTGTGTGTGTGTGTGGGGAGGGGGGAAGGGGGGGGGGTAGGAGTTGCGTGTGTGTATCAACGCCACGAACAACTCGATCCAGGCCTTGGGCGATGCCATTATCTCCGTTAATGGGGATAAATTTCAAATTTTATTAAATTATCGAAGTAACAATGAAGTACGGTGAGCAAATAAAGAAGGCATCACCCCTCTTCTCTAATTAGGTTACAATTTGAAATGAGTGTGACTACTCCGTGTGATTTACTCCTGTAGACCACGGTTTTCATCGTGTAGCGGTCTTTAACGGTTCAAGAATGAACGATCCCACGGTCTCAAAGGTCAAACCGGTTCGAATTTCCAACAGTCTCTCAGGAATGTTCAATGTCGAAAAGGACCGGTCCTAGGACCGCTAGGACCGGTCCTTGCGGTCTTCATTTCCCAAGGACCGTAGGACCGTGGTCCTTAAGCTTGCCAAGGACCGCCCCGCACTACCCGAAACGTCCATTTTATCTGTTTTTGTATATTAAACTGGAAGTTCACATTCAATTTCACAATGTTATTGATTTCTTCGAGTTTCAAGCAGCAACATTTACATTACCGTAACCCAATATGATACTAAATAGTATGTAGAAGACTATAGTCAATAACAACGAAAATAATTAGCGAAGCAAGACTAAGACTTCAAAGACTCAAAGTCCGTGGTCCATAAGATAAAAACACAATAATTCAATGACCCTCTCTCTCTCTCGCCCTAACTAAAATCGAACGTAAACAGTAAAATCGTTCCATTGGATATACTAAATCTGCCTAAACTGATTATTGTCCAACAGTAGTTTTACGGGGATGTGAGATTTTGAGAGTGAGAATGAGAAGACGAAATGACTTACCTGCTACCTTCACAGAATACTCTTTATTCTTCGTGCTGGCTTGAACTTTGCCGAACATCAAGCCATCTCAGTAAGTGAAAGTCAAAACATGACCTGATGATGATGATTTTCACCTTGCGAGACACTTTTATGCTCATTGGAGAAGTATTTCATGAGGGCGGTGATGGAAATAAGTTAGTGTACGCCATTTTTCTCGACTGTTTAGAGCCAGCCGGTTCGTTACTATGCGTTGCTGCGCAGGATGACGTCACGACTTTTGAAGACTATTGGTTTAAATAGGAAACAGATGTATATTCCAAGAGCACACTATCAGTGTACTTATTTTGTATATTATACATTCAAAATAACAAATATAACAATACATTAAATACAGATAGATGATTTACAAGGGAAAAAAATCATCTCCCAAAGCACAAACTATGCATTTGACTGTTTCCTCCCAGCCAAGCACTACGGCAAAGTAATCTCGTTTCAAGTCAAAGACAGCAAGCAAATTAGTCTGTATAAGGCTAAGGGGATAGAAGACACAGTAAGTGCCACCCTGCCCACTAGAGAGAGAGATAGATAGCTAGCTAGATAGATAGATAGATAGATAGATAGATAGATAGATAGATAGATAGATAGATAGATAGATAGGATAGGATAGATAGGATAGATAAATAGATAGATAGGAGAGAGAGAGAGAGAGAGAGAGAGAGAGAGGGGGGGAGAGAAAGGTCAAGAGAGAGGGAGAAAGAAATAAAGAAGGAAAGAAAGAAAGAGAGGGAGGGAGGGAGGGAGAGAATGTGTGAGAGACATACGGATGGGGGGAAAAGAAGGGGGGAGGGAGAAAGATAGCAAGAGAGAGAGAGAGAGAGAGAGAGAGAGAGAGAGAGAGAGAGAAAGCGAGAGAGAGAGAGAGAAGGGAAAAGAATGGGGGTGGGGATTCTGTAATGAAATTGAAATTGAGACAAAAGTGAGACAAACACACACACACACTCACACACACACACACACACACAAACAGAGAGAGAGAGAGAGAGAGAGAGAGAGAGAGAGAGGTCCAACTCAAACTCACTCAAACCATCCATTATCGTTATCATACATTGTTAAATGGAAGTGGTTATTCAGTATCTGATACTGAATAGTGCTTTGCCACTATTCAGTATCCACAAGGAACTCTTTTTTATAGAGAGAGTGAAAAGTGCGACAATCTCGGTCGAACTACTGACCTACTTCCAGACTGAACACGTGCAGTAACTGACAGCCCGATTCAAAGTTGTAAAAATATTTTGATCGTAATTTTTTAATTTCTGCTATAGTGCAATTAACATAGTTCAAAATATCAAAGTAAGAGTGGTATTCAAATACATTTTTAAATATCTAAATAGACATGATTAAATGTCACTAAATGTTCAGTGACACCATGGCTTGGTGGATATTAGCTGTTTGACTCTGAGCTTAAGGTTCGAGAGTTCAAATCCCGGCAGGGATAACTTTTTTTTCCCCAATATTTTAAAAATTCCTTCTGTCTATTGATATTTTTATAACTTTAGTTTTAATAATTTTATTTGCTTGTAATATGCTTTAATGTTGATATTATACTATTGTTCTTTTATATTATTATTATTATTATTATTATTATTATTATTATTATTATTATTATTATTATTATTATTATTATTATTATTATTATTATTATTATTTCTACTTACTTACAATTATTATTATTATTTTATTATTATTATTATTATTATTATTATTATTATTATTATTATATTATTATTATTATTGTTGTTGTAATCGTCATCATCATCATTATTATGATTATTATTTTTTTTTAATCAAGTAGTTGGAGTAATTTAATCAGTTATCGATTTATTACGAATATCTTTTATGTGTTATCATCTCGTTGTTTTTCATTGATGTGTTCTTCTCTTGTTTATTACCATTTAAAATCTTGCTTTTTTCTGTTTGTTTGTTGTTGTTGTTGTTGTTGTTTGTTTGTTTGTTTGTTTGTTTGTTTGTTTGTTTGTTTGTTTGGTCATCTAAGACAAACCCGATTCATTATAAATATGTGGCCAGACTTTCATAATGATAATAATAATAATAATAATAATAATAATAATAATAATAATAATAATAATAATAATAATAATAATAATAAAAATAGTAATTTAAATAGATATACTGAATATTAGACTACAATTGACATCTATTTTCTGAATACAGGTGGTATTTTTAGGGGTGTTTCTTTTTTTACGAAACCTGCCAAAACACGCCGAACCCCGACAAAGTTATGGGAAGTCGGTAGCAGTGGGGAGTGAACCTGGGACTCAGGGAGGTGTACACCATTGGGGAATGAACCTGGGACTGGGTTTCGTAAAAAAAAAGCAATTACTTTTTTATGAAACCCGACAATATCCCACAAAGTTATGGAAAGGAAGTAGGCAACAGTGGGGGAGTGAACCCGAGACTCAGGGAAGTGTAGACTATTGGGGAGTAAACCTAAGTCTATGTTTTTTCGATGGGTTTTGTAAAAAAGTAATTGCTTCATTCTCGTCTGGTACCCAACTCACATAGTCCGGCTTCATTTCCCACTAGTATCTATCTTCCATAGTCCCAGGTTCATTTCCACTGATATCCTCTTCTCACAGTCCCAGGTTCACTCCCAACCAGTGTGCACTTCCCTGAATCCCGGTTCATTGCCCAATGGTGCCCCCTTCCCATAACTTTTGACAATTTCAGTAGGTTTCGAAATAAAAGTACATTCTGAGCTCACTGTCTACTGGTACCAGCCTCTCGCAGTCCCAGGTTCAATCCTCATCGGTGTCCAAATCCCAGATTCAATCCCCACTGCTGCCTACTTCCCATAACTTTGTCGGGTTGTGGCGGGCTTCGTAAAAAGTAATTCCCCTTCCCCTTGATATTGCTTTTTTACAAAATCCAGAGTCCCAGGTTCACTCCCCACAAGTGTACTTCCCTGAATCTCAAGATCATCCCCCACTGTTGCCTACTTCAATAACTTTGTCGGATATTGCCAGGTTTCGTTGGATTTCGTGAAAAAGTAATTGCTTTTATATGAAACTCGCTGAAAACCACCAAAAACCATAGTCTCAGGTTCACTCCCCACTGGTGTACACTTCCCTGAGTCTCAGGTTCACTCCCCACTGTTGCCTACTTCCTTCAACTTTGTCTGATATTGGCGGGTTTCGTAAAAAAGTACTTGCTTTTATATGAAACTACCTGAAACCAGTTGAAAACCATAGTCTCAGGTTCACTCCCCACTGTTTCCTACTTCCCACAACTTTGTCGGATATTGCCTGGTTTCGTAAAAGATTAATTGCTTTTATGTGAAACTCGCTGAAACCCGCCAAAAACCAGAGTCTCAGGTTCACTCCCCACTGGTGTACACTTCCATGAATCTCAGGTTCACTCCCCACTGTTGCCTACTTCCCATAACTTTGTCGGATATTGCCGGGTTTCTAAAAAAAGTAATTGCTTTTATGTGAAACTCCCTGAAACCCGCCGAAAACCAAAGTCTCAGGTTTACTCCCCACTGGTGTACACTTCCCTGAGTCTCAGGTTCACTCCCCACTGTTGCCTACATCCCATAACTTTGTCGGATATTGCCGGGTTTCGTAAAAAATTGAATGCTTTTATGTGAAACTCGCTGAAACTCGCCGAAAACCATAGTCTCAGGTTCACTCCCTACTGGTGTACACTTCCCTTAGTCTCAGGTTCACTCCCCATTATTTGCCTACTTTCCATAACTTTGCCCCATTTTGTTGGGATTTGGTGCATTTTGTAAACAAAAAGTAATTGCTTTTTTTTCAAAACCCGCCGAAACCCAGTCCCAGGTTCACTCCCCACTAGTGTACACTTCCCCGAATCTCAGGTTCACTCCCCATCACTGTTGCCTACTACCCATAACTTTCTCGGATATTGCCAGGTTTCGTCGGGTTTCGTAAAAAATTAATTGCTTTTATATGAAACTAGCTGAAGCCCGCCGAAAACCATAGTCTCAGGTTCACTCCCCACTGGTGTACACTTCATTGAGTCCCAGGTTCACTCCCCACGCTTTGCCTACTTTCCACAACTTTGCCGCATATTGTCGGGTTTCGTAAAAATGTAATCCCCCCCGCCATATTGTTATTGCTTTTATACAAAACCCAGAGTCCCAGGTTCACTCCCCACTGGTGTACACTTCCCTGAATCTCAGGTTCATCCTCTCCTCCACCCCCCCCCCTACACACACACACACACACACACACACACACGCTGCTGCCTACCTCTCATAACTTTGTCGGATATTGCCAGGTGTCGTCGTGTTTCGTAAAAAAGTAATTGCTTTTTATTTGGAAACCCGCCGAAACCCGGTCCCAGGTTCACTCCCCACTGGTGTACACTTTTCTGAGTCCCATATTCACTCCCACAGCTGCCCTCTTCCCATAACTTTTTCAGGTTTTGGAAAAAAAAACACCGTATTATAGTGCAAAACCACTATATTCAGTATCAGATACTGAATAGTGCTAGCCTTGTTAAATTACAATTATCTACCATCCTAAACGACATATCTACCTGCTCTCATTCAACTCCTCGAACTTAAAACACACACCTGAAAGATGTGCGCAATAACATGACTGAATCCTCCTGTTGTCAACTTGGAATTAGAACATACATCACCAAAAATCAAACAATAAAAACACTGGCAGGAATCCATCAACAAGAAATCATTGGCGCTGTCTGCTCGGTGCGCTCGCAACTACGTTATTAAAATTCACTGGTTTGTGTGTGCCTAAATCTTTCACCCCTATTTTCTCTTGATGGTGGGTGGGGTGCGGGGGGGGGAGAGATTGGGAAACGGTAACTCCTCACGAACTTTCTTCAGCGGACAACAGCAGCCGACCGTAGACTGGAAACTTCCCCGCATTGTCACCCCGAGCGGATAACGGGGGAAAGATGAAAGAGGCCGCTTTTAACGACGAAGATGCTACATATCGAAGGAGCGATGCACGAGTGTTGACGAAAGTCAGCAAATGCTAAATTCAAAACAAAAAGCAGTATGTGCTAAATGTTTAATTTCATCAGAATTTTAAAATTGAGGTTTATTGTTTGGTTGACATGCTAATCTAGGGAAAATATAGGGCGGCACAAAACAACTTCGCTCTATTGACTGACTGCCAATAGACATGACGTACAAAATCTGAAGAAAAAAAAAGGAATTCAAGAAATGAATAAGTCAAAAACATCCACACACGAGCGGTGGTTGATGGTTATCGGTCGGTGACAGGGACGGTAAAACACAAACAGAAAAGAACATTCTAAAATTGTTCATGTCAAAAATGAAACGAGTGAAATATTTATTAGACAAGTAAGTAGTTTGTACAAATGATGCGATAACTCACGTAATTTTAAAAGTAATATGAACTGTATATTGGATAAACAACCAGGGACTCGTACTCGTACTATGAGATTATAGTAATTAATCCCACTCAATGGGGTAAAGGATGTCAGGTTGTATTTTGTATGCAACAGGAAATGGTTCAGACTACATAAGGTAGTCTTGGGTCCAGTAGCAGATAGTGCGGGGCGGTCCTTGGCAAGCTTAAGGACCACGGTCCTACGGTCCTTGGGAAATGAAGACCGCAAGGACCGGTCCTAGCGGTCCTAGGACCGGTCCTTTTCGACATTGAACATTCCTGAGAGACTGTTGAAAATTCGAACCGGTTTGACCTTTGAGACCGTGGGATCGTTCATTCTTGAACCGTTAAAGACCGCTACACGATGAAAACCGTGGTCTACAGGAGTAAATCACACGGAGTAGTCACACTCATTTCAAATTGTAACCTAATTAGAGAAGAGGGGTGATGCCTTCTTTATTTGCTCACCGTACTTCATTGTTACTTCGATAATTTAATAAAATTTGAAATTTATCCCCATTAACGGAGATAATGGCATCGCCCAAGTCGTTGATCGAGTTGTTCGTGGCGTTGATACACACACGCAACTCCTACCCCCCTTCCCCCCCCCCCACACACACACACACATTAGAGGGCAGCGAGCATTGAAGAGTAAGAGAGAGACGTGAAGTTATAATAAGAGGGGGTGGATGAGGTGATAAGAGGGGTCGATGGTGACTTTTCGCCAGATATAACAAACTCAGCTACCCATTCATTGCTGAGTAGACAGGGATTCAGAAAAAAATCGACTGCACCCGGGATCGACCTCTGGCCCTTTGCGTATAAAGAGAGTGCTCTATCAACTGAGCTATCGGGGTCCCCAAATATTCTATTGGACTTTTTTAAAATTCAGACGTTATAACTGGGTTTTTTGGAAGGAAGAAACTAATGAAACTCATATTATTTGATTAGTAAAAACACCAAACGAAATTTTAATATTATTGTATTATTTTAAATGACAACACTGCGATAGAAAGGAGTGGTGACAAGAGATGGACAAAAGAAAACAAAAAATCGGATTTGCTACTTGCTAGGTTCGACACACACACACACATACACACACACACACAAACACACACATCTTTTGTAGTCACATACATTTCAAACAATAACCCATTAGAGAGGAGGGGTCATGCCTTCACCATAGATCATTGTCATTGTGATCATTATGGTGTAGTAAATTTTGAAATTTACCCCGTATAATGGAATCGTCCAAGGCGTGCGCCTCCTGTTCCCCCATCTCACACACGAAAGGGCGGTTTGCGGAGTGGAGGTTGGTGGTCGTCTGCCTGTATGGTCGTCTGTGTCGTTTAGTGTATGGCAAAGGGGGGTGGGTGCGATTAATTAAGTGGGATGGGTGGTGATTGGTGGAAGATAGGCAACCGAAGCAACGAATCGCTGGGGAAGTAGTAGGCTATGGCGCGAGACCGTAGGACCGTGGTCCTTGCAAGGACCGCCCCGCACTAGTTGAAAGGTGATAAGAAGTGAGGACCGCCTCCGGTCTTCCCCCTATGGGACCGGTCTTCGGTTCACAGCTAAAAGACCGTCGGACCGCGGTCCAGACCGGTCTTCAGCGCGGCACTAGTAGCAGACGTCACCGCACAGTGATTCGTTTGGAATAAACAAAAACAAAAAACAAAAACAAAACAGCATCTCGTTTGTTATGATTGGGGCTGCCAGATGGTCACGTGCGAAATTGGCCACAGATAAACGCTTTTCTATTTATTTATTTATTTTCGTGTATTTTATTTTTAAAATTAAAAAGAAAAGTTTTCTATTAGTAAAGTCGATTTTTAAAAATTATTTTTTTTTTGTTAACCCTCTCCTTACCAGCCATTTAAGAATTTTTCCCAAAACTTACACCCACCCAACACAAAAACAGACATTTCTTATTCAAAAATAAAAGCAACAAGCACATTCTATACATAATATTGTTCGACAATATGGGCTCTGTGAGAAAACTGACGGTTGCATCGTAACAAATGTGACGATTTTCTAATAGGTGGTAAGGAGAGGGTTCATCAAAACCAATGAGTCTGGCCACGTGAGGTTATATTTGACTACTTTTGAAGTCTACATTGGCCACGACTATGGCTATTGTTTGTCGCACAGAAACTGAGACGTCGCCCCCCCCCCCCCCCACCTCCTTTTATTCACCTTACCGCCCCCACCTCCCATTTGTCACTAGTCGTCATCGCCTCTAAAATTTGGTTGTGTGCGTCCGCAAAGCTCGTGCTTTTCATTTGAAAATAAATAAAGACATAAACAAGATTGTCGTGTTTTATTATTGGATGATAATACTTTAGCAGGTCCCCCCCCCCCCTCCCACAATGATAGCCCGGACCCGATGATAACGATGCCTACAACAATGATGATGATGAGGATGATGATGGTGGTTATTTGTTCGGTAGGTCAGTGGTACGATGTCTCTTTTTGTCACAAAAGTCAAGCAATGTTGAACGTTGTCAGTAGTCGGATGACTGACAGTGATCGTGGAAAATTGTGATCCCGTCGTTATGTCCTTGTGTACGATACTTATAACACATTACCTCACTTGACCCGGGTGTGGATATACATCTGGCTAAGGTAGTGAAGGATATTGTAACGTGTTATTACAAAAATGACGCAAAACAGGTGACTAATACTGTATGAAATGGAAGTATGCTTTTTATAGGCCTGCTGGGAGAGTAAATAAAATATTGTGAAGCGCATTGAGCATGGTAAATCCGTGGAAATGCGCTTTGAATTTATACACATTATGCAAGACCACTCTGATCCCAAAATGAACGACTGATTAATGTTTCATTGTGCAAACTATCGTGATCTGAAAAATATTTCTCTGTCGTTGAGATGAGGAAATCAAAGACGCCCACGAGCTTAGTAATATAATATAAACATCACTTGTTCATGCTTCAAAGTACTCAATCTGGAACTGGAGCATATGGATTAAGAAAATTATATAAATCTACAACAATAAACCGACAGTTTTTGGTACTTAAAATAATGCTTGTGGGGCATCGGCGTAATTTTAGTATAAGTTCTATTTAACAACTTCAAAACAACGAGGCATAATGACATTTTATAAAGTACTTCAGAGCATGAAAATAAACCATGCCAAAGTATTGTTTCAACTAAGATATTGATGAAAAGTGTCATCCCTAATATCATTTTATGCATTGGTTGTAAACTTCACCAGAAATAAAATCAGACAGAGAATTCTAAGCTCATTTTTAAAGAAATGGAATGATCTATAATTTCCCCTTTTGCCACAACTTGCATATGGTGACATCTTGACCCCAAGATACTGATAAACCTGTTTAATTTTGGTCAACTGTGAGCACTATTTCATAATCCCTAAGCTTTCTAAAATAATAGTGGAAATATAGGAAACTATTGTTTTGGAGTTCAGTGGCTTGACGTACCATACAGTGCGATAGTTTCGTGTCGAATTTAAAGCGAACACCCTAATCTCTGGTCACTATGGTCCTAAATAAACACTCGAAAGCAAAAAACAGTTTTTATTCCTCTGAAAAATAAGACAAATTATTGTATTCATTCTTCTATTTTGGCACCTGTCTCATTTAAAACAGAAACGAAATAAATATTTTTTGCGGGCCGAAAGTTTACTATTCATTTTATTTTCGACAAGCATTTCATATTTAAGTTGTTTGGCATTTTCGTCCAAAAACCATCTGACTTTGAGCTTGAAATCACACAGTGTCGCAGACGTCTGCTTAGCGCTCGGTGAGATGTCATCAACTGACTAAACGTTTTTATTTTGGCCATAAATTCTCTGATTCAAATATCGATGACGTCTCAGGTTTGAGAATTGTTGTGGTCATCTCGTGATCGAATAATCTATAGACATTTTTTTGTTGTTGCAAAAACGCGTTTTGTCAATGTACAGAACTAGAGTCCATTGTCTTTGACTGTCCAACGTCATTGGGTGGAAGGGTGGGTGGATGGGTAGTGGGCAGTGACTTCTTATTACCAGTAGACAATGGTAGTGGGCAGTGACATCTATAGTGTAATAATGATGTCCTAGGAAGTGGTTGATCCACGGACAGGCTTACATTAGAAAACGTAATAATGAAATTAAAGTATAGCTGCCAACTCTACTACTATCATTTTATAAATTATAAGATTTAAACAAAAAAGGAAATAAGGGCCCATCGTGCATGCTTTTTTATATTATAAGGTTGAAGGTCTATCATTCGACGAGATAAATAATAACTAGTATAAAAAATAAATAAAATAAAATTTCCATAGGGGAAAGTTGACTCTGTGGTCTATTCCAATGGGAGACTGGAATAACATAGGCGTCAGCTGCAGTGCAGTGCCGCAAATTGAGCAAGGGGAGAGCGAGTAACCCAGGCGTCAGTTGCAATGCTGCACCGCAAATTGAGCGAGGGCGAGGTGACTTGCTAAAGGCCACACAGCGCAGCGGCGGATGATCGAACGTGGTACTTTCGGGTAAGAAGCAAAGACCGTACCGCTGAGCCACGCTGCCTTCAAGTATGAGTCCGTGGTGATAAAATAACCTGTGCCCTTCTTTCATGTCAAGTAAAACTTATTGGGTAATTGTAGTGATTGTGACTTTGGTATCTAACAAATATTATATGGTCACTCCATTGTTGTTGTTGTGAATTCTGGGATTAATCTTTGCTGTTTGGATATTTAATTGAAAAATATATCCCAAGTAAACACATTTTAACGTAAGAAAAACATGTCGTTATGAGCATAGGGATGTCTGATTTGTTTTTTTTTTTTTTGTTTTTTTTTTCTGAAACTAGGAAAGTAAGGCAAGTCTCAACAACACCCCCCACCTTTCCGCTCAGCAGACACAGATATTGTCCCACATCGCTCAGCTCCGTGTGTTTTTAGTAAAAACATTTTATTTTATTGAATTTACAAAATAAATAAATGAATTCTTTCTTACACTGTTCATATTGCTGAATAAATTTTGAAATAAATTACGGAAGATACTTAAGAGATTCAGTAATTGTTGAATAACATGCTATCCCACCCTCAAATTTGCATCTCTTTAAATTGGACTTTTCATCGTGGATTTTTTGTCAGGCGTTTATTTCTCTTTTGTCAGGGAGAAATTTCGTAAGATCCTCGGCGTAGCATCTCTTTAAATTAGTATTTTCACCGTGGATTTTTTGTCAGGCGTTTATTTCTCTTTTGTCAGGGAGAAATTTCGTAAGATCCTCGGCGTAGCATCTCTTTAAATTAGTATTTTCACCGTGGATCTTTTAATGACCCTAAAATAAAATAAAAATAACTAGACTGCTTTGCACTATCTTTCAATCTCAATGCCTCAACGAAAACATGGCGGGGAAGAACCAAAACAATGGTCATGTTAGGAAATATTAAAACTATCACTAATCTATCAAGATTTATTTTTAAAATGCTACAAATATTTACCAATTGAATAGATAAACGCCTGACAAAAGATAACCGTTTGACCGTACTAATTGAAAGAGATGCTAGACCGAGGAGCTTTCGGAAGGCCTTCCCGGGAATCAAGCAGTGCTTTTTTACGAAACCCGCCGAAACCTGCTGAAACACGACAATATCCGGCAAAGTTATGGGAAGTAGACAACTGTGGGGAGTGAACCTGGGGACTCAGGGAAGTGTACACCAGTCGGGAGTGAACCTGAGACTATGGTTAAAAAAGCAATCAGTGCTTTTCTACGAAACCCGCCGAAACCCGACGAACACCGACGAAACCTGACAATATCCGACAAAGTTATGGGAACTAGGCAACAGTGGGGGGGGGGGGGTGAACCTGGGAATCAGGGCGGTGTACACCGGTGGGGAGTGAACCTGGGACTATGTAAAAAGGATATCAGTGGGAAATAAACCTTGACTAAAGGGAGATGGATACCATTGAAAGTTGAAGCCGGATATGAGAGTTTGGTACCAAAGGAGAATGAACTTGACACTATAGGAGGTGGGCGCCAGTGGGGATGAACCTGGGACTATGTAAAAACGATATCAGTGGGAAACAATGGACTAAATGGAGATGGATACCATTGGGAGTTGAAGCCGGATATGGGAGTTGGGTACCAGAGGAGAATGAATATACTCACACGCCAAAATGTCTGGAACAACAGAAACTTCAATCGCAGAATTATTCACACCATTAATCAAACCGCGATAACGTGCTAAATTATCCAACTTGAATCATCAAGCCACAATAAAAGTTTTCGTTAAAATCTCAAAGCAATACTCATTTGGACTGTGTACTAAGTGTGATTTGTGTTTTAAAAAAACAATGATTTTGTTTATTCACCTTAACAACACCACCATTATCTCATTCGTCTGTCGTGTTTTATTCATCCTGTTTTCTTGATAAAGGGGAAACCCGAAACGTCCACATTATTTGTTTTCGTTTACCTAACTGGTTTACATTCAATTCCACATTGGTATGTGTTAAAAACACTCTGGATGAGCACGGTTGGATTTTATAAGTCAAAATACGATCTTATCGACTGTACCAAATGGATGACTAGGTGAGTTGATTTCATTCTTCAAGACAAAACGTGTAAAAATGCAAACACATCAATATTGGACAGAACTTTTAGAACACAGTGTGTGAAGACATTACTTTCAATATTATACTCTACATCTTTCCAAACTTTTATGCTCCTGCCTGTGTGTGTGTGTGTGTGTGTGTGTGTAGGGGTGTGTGTGTGTGTGTGTGTGATTGAGAGAGTGTGTTTGGGTTTTCGAAACTGTTATGAAACGTCATCTTTATTTAGATATTTATATCCTTTATCATGTTGATGTTTTTATAGGTCGTATGCGCTTGGCTAAGAAGCTCATAACATTGCCATCCGGAAGTATAACGGACCAACACACAAAACTGTGTGTATCCATGAACGTTTATAGGCAAAAAACATAGACCTGAGTGACGTCATCTTCAAACTATCTATATTATAATTAATTGTATTACTGTATTTTTTATCTAGGTGCTGGTGCTGGTGAATGCTGAGGAAATAGATGTTATATAGTGTTACAACACATAAAACAACAACGAGTCAGCTAGTTTCAGTATTTTAATGCTTGATAATAATCAACGTTCCATCCAAAAAAAAACAACAATGGCCGATCGCCGGTTACCTTTCCGCTCACTACTCTCCAGTCATGCGCAAGGCGCCAAATAAGGGAGGTAACAATTAGATTGGTTTGAGTATTTTCAACACTCCCTGCCCCTGGCCTGTGTCATCAATAGGCCAGCATAGTAGGAACCAAGACATGAAGCTTGGGAATTGATAATCGAATGAGGTTTGCACTTTGTCATAAATCCACTCATTAACCCATTCTTATAAGGTAAAAGTACTTCGCAAACAAATAAATCATAACAGCGAATTGACATGGGAATAATAACATGAAATCATAAGAATAATAGTAATAGTACACAAATTGAGTGCATAAGTGATCATAAAGTTAATAGTAGTATATTAAATGAATAACTCAACTTATTGTCCATACATAGAAAGAGGGATTTCTACCCAAGAGAAAGTGGAAATTAGCAAAATATGAAGAAAAGAAAATGAATTTGCATTTATCTTTTAAGCTCGGGGTCCTAATTGGTCCCATTGACTATCATGATCATAATATAATTAAACAAGGCATTTAAATTGAGTCAACCTACATGATACGTGTAGTTATTAAGACACATAAAGCATCATCATATTCACTCAGATATCAAACTTAAACAAGTAATATCAAACATCCAAATCAAATCAAAAGAATCTTTAGAATTAAAATTTAAAAAAAAAATAAAATAAGGCAATTCATCATCCGATAAAACTGGCGAAGAAAATGTTACATAAGCCAATGACTATGATATAACAAGTTACAAATTCAAAATAGTTGGAGATCTAATCAATCTACCACTCTTAGACCGGGCACCAACGGTCGTTTCGGGTTCTTTATTTGAGACTGTTTCTGAAACTTCAAGCTTATGAAGCCTTTTGACAGCTCTTACCAAATCTCCCCTTTCAGTCCGAATCGTGGCTGCTCTGACCAAACCGTCCTTGCTGAGGACAAGTTTAGTGATTTTACCCATAGGCCACTTTAATCGAGGTTTATTTTCCTCTCTAATGAGCACAATGGATCCCTTTTCAAGACCATCTTTACTTTTCCCATTCCCCAAGGATGGGAGATTTCTCACATAATCTTCACTCCAAATGCACCAAAACTTCTCTAAAACAAGTCTGCGCTCATTATCAAGAAAACAAAACTCCTCTTCATTTTGTGGCCCAATCCCAGCTCGTACAGTACTGAATGGAGAATTTCTGCCCACCAAGAAATGTGAAGGAGTCAGCGGCCCACTGTGTTCCTCCACGTAAGTTAATGGTCTAGAGTTCACACAAGCTTCTATCTCAACCAGTAGTGTTTCTACCTCAGCTAGATCCACAAGATTTCTTCCTACTAATTTTCTCAACGCAGATTTAATTGACCTCACTAGTCTCTCCCACCACCCGCCATACCAGGGAGCTAAAGGAATACTAAACTTCCATGAGGGCGCAGCAGGCCCAAATTGTTTGACAAGACATTCGCTAGCAGCTATGAAGGTTTTAGGGTTAGGGTTAGGGTTAGGGTTAGGGTTGGGGTTGGGGTTGGGGTTGGGGTTGGGGTTAGGGTTAGGGTTAGGGTTAGGGTTAGGGTTAGGACAATTTAGGGCCAAACAGTTTTAATACTCCTGGCATGGCCAATTTGTTTTCCGGCTTTATAGATCGTGAACGTAGTTTTGTCTGAACGAAGGGTGGCGACGTCGTTGGGGGATAGCAGTATCTACTCGTAGGACGCATTTCCGCTATGGAGAGGATAATTTTTTAAAAATCCTCGGACAAAATTGGATTTTATACAACGAGTGAACTCATCGTTGTGGGCGCCAAATAGGAGTGGTGAGATCAATTCTTTAACGTATTTGGTCGCGCGCATTTACGCTAGGCAACGAAAGAATTGTTTTAAACAACGATTCCCTCGGACAGAGCTCGGACACTTTAGTGCTAAACAGTTTTTATAATCGTGGCATGCCGGATTTGATTTCCGGCAGTATTGGTCGTGAACGTGGTTCGAATGGTGGCAGTGTCGTAGAGGGATAACAGTATACATTTGTAGGACGCATTTCCGCTATGGAGAGGATAATTTTAAAAATATAGTGATAGGACAAAGTCGCCAGACCCAATCCGTCGGGAACCCATCGTTGAGTGCGCCAAATAGGCAATTGAGGGTCCATAAAACTGTGCGTGCAAAGTCAAATGTTTTTTAAAATGCAGTTGGCAAAATCGGCTTCGCAGGCGGCCAAGAAGGAAAGTTTTCAAAAATCAAACTACCTATCGGTGCCCTAAGTCCGTTTGTATTTTTAGATGCATGCAATGATTCTAAAAGGCGATTGAAAGTCAATAAAACTGCGCGCGCAAAGTCAAAAGTAGCGCAGCGTGCACATTTTTCAAAGGCATTTTACTCACATTCTCTCACCCTACTCGAGTAGAGAATGAGTACCTGGCCGTCAACAGCGTTTTCTCTATATCGGAAAGTATATTTTAAATTTGCCAGACCCGATTCGTAAAATAAAAATAATAATAACAATAATAACAATAATAACAATGATAATAATAATAATAATAATAATAATAATAATAATAATAATAATAATAATAATAATAATAATGATAATGATAATGATAATGATAATGATAATGATAATAATAATAATAATAATAATAATAATAATAATAATAATAATAATAATAATAATAATAATAGTAGTAGTAGGTCAAGGGAATTAATCCTTGGTATTTGTACACCCTATGTGATATTCTTGAGTTGCATCCCTTGAAAACGAGTACATGGCCGTTACAAGTGGGTTTTTTTTTTTTTTTTTTCCGTCCTGTCAAGTCTCGCTCCGCGTGTTAAGTGTTGCTGTTAGCTGGGAACCCGTTGTAAAGCGCTTTGAGCACGTTTACTGGATATTGTCCCGCTCGGCGCATAGTTGAGTACTCGATAAAAAGGTTCTTTACTCACATTCTCTCCCAGTAATCAGATGAAAAACGAATACCTGGCCGTTAATAGTGTTTTCTCGGTTCTGTCGTGTCCCGCTCTGCACGTTAGAGTGTTGCTGTTGGTTGTAGACGCGTTGTAAAGAGCTTTGAGCACGATTGCCTGGCTCGGCGCATAGTTGAGTACTCGATAAAAAAGGTTCTTTACTCACATTCTCGCACCGTACTCGGATGTAGAACTAGTTAGTAATGTTTCTCCGTCCTCTCGTGTCCCGCTCTGCGTGTTAAGTGTTGCTGTTGGCTGCAGACGCGTTGTAAAACGATTTGAGCACGATTGGCTCGCTCGGCGCATAGTTGAGTACCCGATAAAAAGCCTCTTTACTCGCATCCC
>NW_027626535.1:0-5982 GCF_034508935.2 Berghia stephanieae
AAAAAACAAGTTCTCTCGCAAAATAGTTTGTATATCTAAGACTACAAACGACTTAGTTGAAGCAAACCTTGAAATCTTGAAAGATAGAAAGCCCCAGGATTAGACAAGAATCAACAAAAGTTGAACTAGATGTGAAGTCAAAGAACTGATTTTTTTTCCCCTGCATTTTTATGATCTGTTACTTTTTGTTACAGATATTTGACGTCATCAAGCTCCAGGAATCGAGATTGGCCATATGTGGGCGGTAGGGCGGTGGCCAGCAGGGATGGTGAGGTCATGGGGATGATTGTGGTATTCAGCGGAGTAATGGGATGGGTTATATTGGAGGGCCCGGGGATTGTAATGGCAGTGATCAAGATGTTGGAGGAGTTGTTGGTGGCGAGGTGATGATGGGGATGTAGATGGTGGAGCAACAATAGTGACATTGTTGGTGAAGGTGGCATTGTTGGATGACGGGATGATGGAAATCATGATGGAGGGTTGTGGTGTGAAGGGATGATGATGGGAAGTGATGATGATGGCAATGGTTGTGAAGGGAGGTAATGGTGGAGGAAGTGATGATGTGGTATTGGTGGGGTTGTAGTGATTGTGATGTAGAGATTGTGTTTTGTCGAGGAAGGTGGTGGTGGGTGGAAGTTGTGGGGAGGATGAGGATGCTGGAGGTAGATTCAGTGATAAAGTGAAGGTGGTGGTGTGGTTCTGGACTTGGGTTTGAGTTGATTCCAACTGGTTAGGGCCGGGTGAGTTACATTCGTGTTCTTTGTTGACAAGATGATTGTGGTTGGCATTCGCATGGATTTGAAATACAGATAAGTGTGCTTCTACCGGTGGGGGTGTATTTGTTTGTGTTTCATGTCCATACCCAAGTGCAGTAGGCGGACTGGAGGCCTACAGGAAGCCCGAATGTGTTTGGGCAGAATGTTGATTTATAATTGTCTTGAAGACGGGGATAGGGATGTGATTGTTTGACTCTTTCTGGATGGGTCACCTTGATCCTGGGTTTGGAACTGTGCCATTTACTGGATCTTTATTGTTGAACCTGCTTCTATCATTTTCGCCAAGCCATGGCTTTCACTTATTACCACTAACCTCACATCATGGTCTCTTCTATCACAACCCTATGACTCTACCATTACTTCCCATCATCCCTTCCAAGCTATCACCTCCCAACACAACCATTGTCATCAGAATCGCCTCCCATCATCATCATCTTCACCACCATAGCCCTGCCGGAGTGATTTCCATCATCACGTCACCTGCCTGCCATTTTCACCATCATGTCACTGCTGCTGCTTCCATCATCTACATCCCTGCCATCACTTTTATATCAACAATACTTTCTTCATCTTGAGCTCTGCTGGTGCAATCTCTGCCGATCTGACCCTGAAAATTACTCTTAGAACACCATGATCATTTAAAGTGGCTTTATCGTCCCTGCCACCTTGCAAGGCAAGCAAGACAAGCAAGGCAAGCAAGTCAAGCAAGTCAAGCCACAATGGTGACTCTTATCACCATTGCCACTTTCACCATCAATGGTGACTATCATCACCATTGCCTCTTTCACTATCAATGTGACTCTTATCACCATTGCCTCTTTCACCATCAATGGTGACTCTTATCACCATTGCCTCTTTCACCATCAATGGTGACTCTCATCACCATTGCCTCTTTCACCATCAATGGTGAATCTTATCACCATTGCCTCTTTCACCATCAATGGTGACTCTTATCACCATTGACTCTGTCACCATCAATGGTGACTCTTATCACCATTGCCTCTTTCACTATCAATGGTGACTTTTATCACCATTGACTCTTTCACCATCATGGTGACTCTTATCACCATTGCCTCTTTCACCATCAATGGTGACTCTTATCACCATTGCTCCTTTCATCGCGTCCTTTCCTTATTTTTTCAAGCCTATATTATACACTCAAGCACTTAAAGAATTCATTCACCGTTAATAAGATTTAAATGCCCAATCTTTAACTTCGATATGGTAAACTTTCAGTTGTTTTTGTCGTATTTTTTCAAGTTGCAGTGTTGTGTCATTTTCTTAATCTTAATTTTTTGTTCACAATATTTCATCAACTCTCAACATGACATATGGGAATATCTATTACAATTACCTTGTAGTTGGATAGAAAGATAATTTTCTTAAGAAAAGTCATCTCATCAAAATTAAAAGAAATTTTTTTCCTGTCTCAGAATTTTCAATGGCCATTTTAATGTTGAACTCGCGTACTGTATAAAATAGCTTTCATTTTGTATAAAGTTTTGATAAATGTACTTTCATTACATCCAATATTCAGTTTTACCTTATTTTAATCTCTTATTCATGTATCATTCATTGCCTATAAGTTTTATTGTCTAATATTTTAAACTCATCATGTCGGTTTTATTGGAATGTAATTTCAAACATCTTAATACTTTAACATCATTTATGCAAATATAACAGTAGCTTTTTAAAACAGAACAATTCATTTATTTGATATTGATTAGCTTTGAGTATATTTTTTCTGTACACGTAAATGCTTACTACTTAAAGAAGTGATTGTTTCTAGAAACCTCTTTGTTTAAACATTACACAGATCGCTTGACTATCATTCTATAGATATATTCTAATACCCTTTTATTTTGCGATGCCTATACACTTTTGATTTATTAGCAATGATACACAAGTAATAATAGTTTTCTTAAAAGAAAGGTAAGAGTGATGCACTTATTACAAAATATTAATAATACGTTAAGTTTTTATATAAACATGGTTTTAATTTCTTTCAATATTCATCGTTATTCAAGTAATAAATTTCTTAGTCAGCCGTAGTAATTTGATAATTTGATATTTTGTATTTAGTTAGAATGCACATGTTGACAAAATATGTTACAGTTTGTTTAAAAAAACAAACAGGTTCCAAGAACGCTTTTGTTATCATTATATACATAAACTGAAATTCAGGTGTTTCGTATTATTATTTTATTGACATTACCTTACATTAATAGAAAATTCACTCTTTTTGAAAATGTTTATTCTATTTCTTTTATAAATTTAATGTTATAACTATTATGTCATTTGTATAAAATGTGTGATATGTTACCTAACTATAAATATAAATATTTTGCAAAATGTTCTATAGATAAGCCCTTTTAATTTTGTCATGACAACACTTTTTTATCATGTAGTTTGTTAATTTTAATAGGATATATTTTATTATTACATCATTTTATATCAAGTAATTTAAAATTAATTTCACTCTTTAGTATAGCAGTCATAGATTTATAACAATGAAGCATAACATTCAGGAACTTAAAGAGTGTTTAAAATACTAGAATTTATTTCTTTTTCTTTAAATATGATCCATCAAGTTTTCAAATATTTGATATTACGGCCAAGCAACCATTATTAAAGTAAACAATAATTTGAATGTATTTATCTGGAATGATATGTAATTGATCTTTGTTTGTATTCATTATAATTTTTTTTTTTCAGAGATTATTAAAATCATAGTACCATTTCTAAAATTCGTTCTTAGATTTTATATTAACTTGTAGTTGAATATGGACTTTGTGCTACTGATTTTCTTATACACCCTAATTGAGTAATGGTGTTTTTCATTTGTCACATTCATCATAAGTAAACGCTTGATAGAATTTTAATTTATTCGCAATCATATGAAAATAGCGGTAACAATGATGAATTTTTCTGAGTAAGCATTGTTTTTATTTTGATTTAAAAAATATCCCATCGTTTTCAAAAAACAACAATGATATGGTTGACATCAACTCACACATTTTCATTTAGGAATATGTTTTACAATTATCTTGTGGTTGGATAGGCTTTGTTTTGTCATACAGATAGTGAAATTGTCTCATCAACGTTGCGCTTAATAATAATGCATCTACCATTCATTTCTCCTATCATTATACAGTTTGATATCTTATTCACACAAAATTACATCACAATATCATCATGTTCTTGTACATGTTTTATTATCTCGTGCTTTATAATCATATCATATATGTTGAGTTTCAATGGAATGTAATTTTGAATTGTTTTATACTTTATGACAGTTGTGCAAATATGACATAATCGATTCACAAAAGGAATAGATACTTCATTTATTTAATATTGAAATATTTTTGTATAATGTTAATAATGCTTAGAGAAGAAATTCTTGTTAATATAAAAATTATATTCTTTTATTACTAAATAAACATCAGAGAGAGAGAGAGAGAAAAAGAGAGAGAGAGAGAGAGAGAGAGAGAGAGAGAAAGAGAGAGAGAGAGAGAGAGAGAGAGAGAGAGAGAGAGAGGAGAGAGAGAGAGAGAGAGAGAGAGAGAGAATGTATATTCACACTTTTCACGCCAAAACAGTATTAGCTATATGACAAGTGGGGTCTAGAATTTAGCTTGAATAAGTTAAGGATTAGAAACAAAAAGATCCATTGTTTTCGAATATATGATGTCATGGCCAAGTAGTCATTATATAAATAAGCAAGTATTTTGTTGTTTTTATTTGAATTCAACATGTAGTTTACCTTCCTTTTATTCTTCAAATAATGAACATCTCAGTCGCCCAATCATTAATTGGTAAAATAGAGTAGTTTAGAAGTAACATATATTGCCAGTTGGACTGTGCGTTTATTTGCTCCTTGCCAAGGAAGAAATATATCATTTTTGTAAAGAAATGGGCTTAAAGTATTTTTATCTTTTTTTTACTTGTTTAAATATATAATACGATGTTGAATTAAGCAAGTCATACATTGAATTTAAACAAAATGAAATTCATTGTAATTGGATATGGCATTTTATTTGGCATCTTTTAAAGAAATCACCAACATGTTCAATGATTTGTAAAAACCATTAAATGTTTATTGCTCGCATAAATTATAAGATGCTACCACTTCCTAACATAGATTTTTAAATCGTGATATTTAATGACATGTATATAGTTTTGATGAGTGTTTAAATAATATATTTATGACATACATATGTAATCTCATTGTAATATAAAAATCCAAATATATTTGTGGGGCTGTATTTATATTGTCTTTTTACAATTGATCCAATTTTATTTCCATACTGTCTGGTGACCTGCCACTCAAAACTTTCATAATTCTCAATTATATCGGCTCAGACCACTCAGAGATTTTTAATTTTGAATCACATTCTTAGCTTGTTAAATTTGATATTGTCACACGATTTAGTGTGACTAATTTTAAAGTAAAAGTATTTTATGCTGAAGTGGTGAGAGTGAAAAAGCGTGTTGTAAAAATAATTAATGCAGTTGTGAATGATAAACACTTCTGCTAAAAGGAATACAGTTTTGTCCTTTCCAACGTTTTGAAATTATGATGTATTATAGAAGAAACCATATTTTTGTGGTTTGATTAATTGGAGATCATCATCATCATCATCATATCGTGGTGGATCCATTGGATGGCTTCAGGGGTGCAGCCTCTCAGGTCCATATCACTGATATGTGGTCCAAGTCGCACTCGTGAAGGATGTGGGTCCATGTTTTGAGCCGTGTGTCCACATTGACCTCGTCAGTCTGAAGAAAGTCCTCAATTTGTAAGGTTGTTTTGGTCTTCCCCACTTTAGACCTTGCCCGTTCAGTGTCAACCAATCTTTCCTGGGGAGATTTACTCCGCTTGGCAGTTCTTCTTTGGGTTCTGAATGGCATCATTTGGGCAGCAGTCCCATTCTTTCCATGAATGCACTCTGTATATGGCTGCATGGTCTGGGTGGATGCCTTCAGTTGTCAGGAAGCTTGTTGTAAAAATAATTAATGCAGTTGTGAAATGATAAACACTTCTGCTAAAAGGAATACAGTTTTGTCCTTTCCAACGTTTTGAAATTATGATGTATTATAGAAGAAACCATATTTTTTTGTGGTTTGATTAATTGGGGAATACACATTTTCATGTGACGAATCCAAGTTAGAAATTTAAATGAAAAGATGAAAAAATTTTCCAAAA
>NW_027626536.1:0-5980 GCF_034508935.2 Berghia stephanieae
AATAAAAAATAAAAATTTAAAATAAAAATTTAATAATAAATACTTTATTCACCCAAAGGACATTTTTGTACAGATGAGTTGGACAGACATGATAATAAGTAAGCAAATAACTAGGTGGTATAAGTATAAATAATGTGAAAGTAATAAAATGTGAAAATTGATTTGTAAATTGATTTATAATTTCGTGTAAATAAGTTAAGACAGTGACAAAAAAAAAAATGAAAAATTGAAAAAAAAAAATAATTGTTTTAAAATTGAATAAAATGCGATGATATTATAGGTTTTTGTATAAGATCAATTCTATAAGCTTAAATAAGGTCTATTCCTTAAAATTATTTCTACTTTAAAACCTGTTTAATTTTAAATCAATTTATAAAATAAATCATATAAATTTTATAAATTAGGTAAGTAAATCTAGTTCTAATCTAAAAATATATATAATTATGGGACAAATATTTGGCCAATGATTGATTTGTAGAATAAAGTACATAGTGTTTTATCTTTTTTTAAATTTTCCTAAAATTTGAAAAAAATATACATACTTTTATTAAACTTTGTTTTACTTTTTAAAATGTTCAGTCCACAGCAATTTGTCATCAATTGTCACGCCAGGTATTTATAGGAATGAACCTGATTTATTGACTGGGCTTTAACCTGAGTGGTTCAATCGGTTCCTTTACTTTCCTAAAGTATAAAAATAACTCAATTGTCTTGCTTACATTAAGCTCGAGGTGGTTATCATCAAAACCAAGACACAAACCTATCTATTTCATTTTTATATCCTCCTCGTTGCTATGAGTGATAAGAGCTTGAAGTGGGTTTCATCAGCATATATTTGGTATGATGAAACTCCATACAATATTAGACTACTCACTTAAATCATGTGTACTGGGCTTCAACAACAAAGACGTTCTGATTAAAACCCCAAAATTTGTATATCTGACAAAATTTGGTTATAACATGTGAATTCTTTATTATTAAAGATCTAACGAACGTATGACAACTTTAGTCCCTTCTAGCTTTCAATTTTTCAATTATTTTTTTTTTAAAAGAAAGAAAAAGATCACAAAGACGTCTAACAGCAGTATATCGCTGGCTTAGCCGAAATCATCCACAGCCCTATCCTGAGGATGATGAAGTATCCAAGGGGAGACATCAGACAATCATTTTAACACAATCTTACATTGAGAGATTAGTAACAAGTAAATAAATAAACCATTATCTCTCATAGAAAACTCACACCATACATGAATAAAGTGACCTCCAACTAGACATCATGAATTTAGATCCGTGTCAGCGTTTAATAGTATGCCAAATTACCATGACATTTTAAACTGTTTTTTCACAGTTTGCAAAACCTTTTGAATAACAATGGCGAAAAGGGGAGTTCATAATAAAGCTTGTCTACATAGTCTGGATAATGCTTCCGAAAGCCAAGCAACAGCACCACCAAAGTCGTGACCAACCAGAATACAGCTCTTGTAACCTGCATATTTTAAAAACAATAAATTTTAATAATTAAAGAAGATAAGCTTTGTTTCAACAAACTTAATCCTCATCGAGCCGTGGGGGTGCATAAGGAAATCACCAAGGACTGGTTTCTGTTTGTGGCGCATGGACACCGATGATTTTCCCAGGTTAGACCAGCCTCTCAAACCTTTTATCCATGGATATTCTCCGTGTTTCTGGGGGTCTGCCTCTTTGTCTTTTCCCATCAGCCGTTTAGCAGAGTGCTGTTCTTGGCAAAGCAGTTGCCCCATTCTGGCAACATCCCCTAGCTTTCCCCATCTGTGTCCCTTTATATTTGTACTATGCTCACTCTATCTGTCTCTTCTCTTAGAGTTTCATTTCTAATTTTATTGGCCAAAATGTTCCAAAAATTCTTCAGGGGCTTTTGTTTTGAAACGATTACCATTCATTTTTAAAATTTGGTTGTTTTTTTTAACATCGGGTTGCATACATGGGGACTGAAATGGAATTACCTAAAAACCGTTTCAATTTGTTTTTTTGTCTGCAGTTTTTAAATCTCCTAGTTTTTTTCAGGATTGCAAAAGTTTAATTTGCCTTGCATTTTTCTGTGTTTTACATCTTCCCCGAATTTCCATCATTTGTTATTTTAAATAAATATTTCTTCTAATTCTTCAACTCTTTCAATTCCAATGTTGAGTTCTCTTGAGCCTGTTACATTTGTTTTCATGAGTTTCGTTTTTAAGTTAAATTTCAGTCCAATCTTGGCTTTGATCTTATTTAGTCTGTTTACTTTTTTCCATTGCATACTGGTGATTGCTAAACAGTAATGCTATGTCATCTGCATAAACCAAGTCTTCAACGACATAACTGTCCAGCAGATTCCTCTGTTGTCCTTTTCATGATCCAATCTATGGCTAAGATAAACAGTAACGGCAAGAGCGTACATCTATGCTTGATATTCCTGTCATTATAGGAAACATTTTGTCAAGTTGTTGACCCCACATACAACCAGCATTGGAAACTGCAGTGCAGGGGTTTGATTATATTAACTGCATTACGAATCCCCCAGGGAATCTCATTGCAAATTGCAAGCCGTTGAAAGCTATTTCAGAATCCATAAAAATGGTTCATGGAACTAGTCTACTCTATAAAGAAAAAGAAGGAGCGGGGCACCAACTAAAGAAAAGATCTGAACAAGTTGTATGGAAGGTGCCAGATAAAACAAGAAAGAAAAATACAAGAAAAAAAACAACCTAAAAAATCAGTCGACCTTAATGGAGTTCGAACCTCAGACCATCAGACCGAAAAGCTACAAAAAGTTAAAAATAGAGCAGCAAGTCTTGTCCTGGGCATTAGTCACAGTGACCCAATGGATGTCAAAACGAAGTTGAGTGCATTACATTGGCTACCATTAAAGCTCGTTTTTGAAACAAATTAGCTCTACCTTGTTTTGAAGCCAAAAATTTCACAAAGCCCCTACCATATTCAAGACTTGAATGTCTCCTACGACCCCACTAAAAAATCTCAGGTCCTAAAAAATAGAATCACCTTCAAATTCCTAAAACAAATCTTAAACGTTTTGGCAACTGATCATTCAGTAAAGTAGGCCCCATCACTTGGAATTCACCCCCACTGTTAGTCAGACTGAAAGCAGTGTTGATAAATTCAAAATTAAACTGAAAACCTATCTTTTTGGGAAGTATTTAAATTAAGATTTCGCCAGGAATTATTGCATAGTATGTGTATGTGTGTATGTATATATATATTTATGTATGTGTATAATATCTTTATATGTATGGTGTGTGAATATATATATAAAATATAAATATAGATAATAATATAAAATATATTTTATATATATATATAATATATATATATAATATATATATATTATATATATATTTTTGGCTTTTCAGTGTCCAGGCCATAACATAACGATGGCTACAGTTCAATCCCCACTGGTTGGCACTTCCCCCTTGTCTCTGGCTCACTCCCCCTGGTGCCCACCTCCCATAGTCTCTGGTTCACTCCCCACTGTGCCCACTCCCATAGTCTCTGGTTCACTCCCCACTGGAGTGGATTTCAGTAGATTTCAGTGGATTTCGGTATTCAGCAGTACCACTCGGGGAGCAAGTGTATAAATCTGACAATTCAAATCAATTAAAATTGTCCAAAATCAAGAGCAATTTAAAAACACATAAAATCGTATAAAAACCATGCAGTTGTGTGATATAATATTTTTTCTCAAAAACTATAATAAATTGATTCTAATTCTAATGATTTGATAAAATCTTTCAAATATTTTGATCCCAGAATCATAAAAAGCCACCAAAGGCTTCGATAACTTGTTGAATGTCTTTAGTCAGATATTTCATCTGATAATTTCTCATCCCAGATGGTTTGTCAGACTCTCCGTAACCTCATGTCAATCGCAACACATCTGAAGTAAAATATATAATATGTGTAAATGTTAAAATCATTTATAAAGCTTTTAGTATCGATCCACTTTTACATTATTGCATTCTTTATGAATTTAATTAATACATCGTCGAACCGCCAACCAGACACATGATTCACCTAGCAATCCCGTTCAGACACTGCTAAAATTACCCAGCTGTCCAATTCTACCTACGATTTCCCTATTTATGACCTTGCTGGTATCCGCTCTGAATGGACGAGTCAAAAGTATGGAGTATAAATTATGGTTCCTTCTAAAAAAATCTCCATACTCCAGTCATTTTAGTTAAAAAGGGCATCTCCCTTCTTTCTCTCTCAATATGAATCGAACGACCACAATTTAAGATCATATTTAACAGAATATACTTGAGGGCAAGGGTAGGAATTAATTTTGACCACCTAAATAGCTGTGGAATTCAATTGTGTTTTTATTATCAATATGTGTAGTGAACAATATAAGTGGTACCACAAGTAGATGGGCAACCTATCAAATAATGGAAATTTACTAATTAATGTTTATTATACAAAAATTTTTCATTCTGTCTCTAAATAAATGTATATGTAGGGTAGGCCTTTCAAATAAATTTAATTACATTTGCAAATTTACTTTTGCCCTATGCTAAATAACAATATTATGTATTTATAAAATGTATTTATTTTCTAATATTACTCATTCTTCCATATCCCACTAACATAATTATAACCCTTTAGTATAAGTAATAAATAAGATCAGTGGTGTTTGTCAAGGGTTAGTTAAATGAATCCTTTCAATTAACTGCTCATAAAGGGAAGCAAGAACTTTGCAACCCAGTCAAAGTTTAGTTCCTGTGTATCCAAAGATCCGTATGTGGGGTATAACCAAGGACCTTCTACATGTCTGTCTGCATACCTGGCCGTCTGTTGGTACATAACCAAGGCTACAAGAAATTACCCAGTGAATAGACCAAGCAAGGAACCTATTCACAAGGTTATGCCTGACCACCCTCAACCAGACAAATGATTTGCCAGTCGCATTGACTCTCTGCCGACCTCTACGAAACAACAAGGAAAAATAAAACAAAATTGAGCAGTATAAAAGAGAGAGGATGAAAATTGTTAATCATAGTCTAACTTATATTGAAATGAGGCTACTCTAATTGGTTTATTTAAAGTACTTCTACTATAACAATCATCTATCTTATGAACCTGATCCTTCCCTATCTAACGTGACAAATCTACACCACTTATCTTCTTTAAATTAAAACTTTATTACTATCTGTCAAGTTGCCGGAACTTAACCCATATCTAGAATAGGGTGTAGAGTCACCAGGCAACTTTACATCTGTGGGGACCTACTTTTACTTGTCCCGTCTTTAAATTGCCTTCTCCAACAGATCACGACAAACAGAAAATGTTAAATAAAGAAGTAGTCAACAAAATTATTAAAATACATGAAAAAATTATTAAAAAAGACTGACCTGTAATCATCACTAAATTCTGGAAGTTGATATCTCCAGGAATACCAGAACTCCGGAAAACCAGTAAGAACAACATTAATGGCTTATCTTCTTTGCCTTTGGCAACATAATGAATTCGCACATCCTAAAAATAAGTAAACAGAACACCTATTTAAAAAGGAAATTATTACTGTGTTCACCTTAATTCGAACAATTGATAGAGTCTTCCATTTTTTATCTGAATATAACCAAAAAACCCCAGTTGTTTTCATTGAGAGGCACTGATGTGACTTGAGCTTACTTAACTGCTGCTCTATTGGTGAAAACAGATTGAAGAACTAGTTGCAACTCCCTTTGCTGTTCACTTGGCAAATGTTTTGAAAAGGAAATATTTATATAAATGATGGGAGAAATATGGTTTGAAAAGTAAAAAAAGAAAGACTCTTTAATAAAGAGATAATTTGTAATATGCAATCTTGAGGGTTTAACAAAACTTGTAATATTTAAGCATTGGAATAGTTGTTGCAATGTGTCAATTTTTGAAAATTTATGTTTTTTTAAAAAAAGTCATCTGTAAGATAAGTAAGATAAAATATATTTATTGATCCTTTATGGGA
>NW_027626537.1:0-5985 GCF_034508935.2 Berghia stephanieae
TGGGGTTTTGGCCAAGCCCAATCAGGTTTGAATTTTGCCTCCCCCCCCCCCCCCCAATCACCCTCACCTTATACTTACACTCGTTTAATATCGCCGGCATTATTACGTGTGGCCTCCTTCCCGAATTTTTGAAGAAAAATATAGAGAAAAAAAGGAAGTGCTCTCCTCAATTGTTTCGGTTTATATAAAGTCCTGCTTAGAAGTAGTTCGTTCATCTAAGAATTAGTACAAAGATAATGAAGAAACTCGTACAATTTATTAAATTCTTTGCGGTTTAAGTATTTTTCGTTTAGCTTCTTTCGGTTTAAAGTAATTTTACTGTATTTAATATTTTTAAGAACAATGCATGTTATCTACAGAATCATAAAGTTGCAAGTTCCTATTCTTAAGATATAAACAGTAATGAACAAAATTAAAATAACACTGAAAGAGACAAAAAAGGGTATGTTTGGAGCTCAAAACCCAATAACAAAAACAAAGAGACCAATAACTAACATCAACACATCAATATCCATGCACATCTTGTCCGTAAGTACTATATTCCCTTTCCAAAGCTGTATAGTCATTATTGTACAATTATTATAAAATGTCACCTATCATTGCAATGAGCGAATATGATAAACATATCCATGTGATGCAATAGGCATTTTATATAGCACTGCTTGTAGACTGGAATAAATATATCATTTCATCCAGAGCTGTACAATGCTGGACACAAAACAAAATAAGTACAATTTTTTTTGTAAACACACAAAAAAATATAAGATCATCAAAGCAGTAAAAAACATTTAAATTTTGTGATGTACAAAAGAAATCAAGAGTATAAAATTGTTGGTTACTTCATAACGAATGTGACAATTTTCAAGCAGGGTACAAATAATCCATCAAACTCAGGTGTGAAATAGAGATTGCAATTTGGTATGAAAGACAGTTAAATAAAAGGATCATCCTACTTGTGACTTAATTATGGAACAAAACTTGTTTGGGTCCAACATCATTTGAATAGTCAAATAAGCCAAAATTAAGTGTTTGTCACTGTTACATGCCAAGCAATACTTGACTATGATAAACATATCCAATGCAATAGCAATATTCATTTAGCACTGCTTTTAGACTGGAATAAATATAAAATTTTATCCAAGCTGAACAATGCAGGTCATATAAGCGTGAAAATATGAAGTACGAACCTTTTTCAAAGTTTGTTTTTTTTTTTAAAGAGAGACAACAGCAGAAATACTGTAATTCTTACTCTTAGAAGAGATACACTTTGGTAAAAAAAAAAAAAGGAAAAATCTCTTGAGCCAATTAAAACCTATCATACCACTAGCCTCTAATTTTTTTTTTATTACAATTGCAGTGATATTTTGTTTTTTTAAACCAGACAATCAGTGGATAAGATATGACACTTTGACTGAAAATATCATCTTTGTTATTATGCTTATTCAAAGTAAAATACTAGCCTGTGGTGATTAATGGCGAGTTTTGAGAGTTGAAGTTAAAATTTGGTGTGACCACTGTTTCAATTTCGAATTGGCCTCCAATGGACATTTGAATTTGGAATTTTTATTTAGGGTGACGTTTTTAAGTGCCTCTGCTGGAGGTGCAGGTTGTTAACATACCATTTTTATGCACCGCCATTGGGGCTGTAAACGCGTCGAGTAAAATAGATCCACCGAAAAAAAAAAAAAAAAAAAAAAAGCATCTCATTATAATTTTCTGTGATTAGACCCATGAATTAGTTTAGATGGTAGTTTAGCACGCTACTTAGTGACTACCAGTGTACGTTGATACAAGAATAGTATAATTAAATAATAATTTTAAAATATCAAAGGTACCTAATAATAATCATGGCCATGAATATTGATCACAATGACCAAAATAAATATATAGCCTAAACAATTTTGAAAAAGTTTTTTTAAAAAACAATTACAAATAACAATAAAACAAAGAAAAAACAGACGTGGGTGGTGACTTTAATAAATTAGATAAACTACATGTTACTAATGTTACCTAACAAAAAAAAGATTTACAAATTTCAGATTATCTTACCACCATCCATGTTCCTTAATTTATCAAAGATACTAAATTAGCCCTGATTCAATTTCAAATTGAAATATAATTATCAACACCATTCGATATGGTAATTCCCCCCGGAAAAAAAAAAGTTAAAAACTTCTCCGACTGAATGTCAATTGAAATCATAAAAATTGTGTCGAAATAACTTGAAAAACTCTTCTTATATACTTAACAATGTAATTTCATCAAGGAGCCAATTCATGAGCTCAAAAGGACGAAGTCGCTATTCTAATTACTATTAATTATAATGATGAACCTCTCGAATTTGAATTCTAAAATCTAAATCCTTGAACCGAGTGCTACCTGTCCAATGAGCATTGATTCAATTGACAATAATGTAGTCCATTTACTTACTTCTTCAGGAAGAGGCAAGGCATCATTGAACTCACCAGTTCAACATCACTCACGTTGTAACTGAACCTCGCCTGCATCTGTTGAAATGAAACAATCATAATCAGAAATCATGAAGAAAAATAAGTTTCTAAGCTATGGAGATCATAAGAAATCATAATGGCCCCAATCATCCATAGTATACATTTCTTGGTCTAGTGTTGTGCATTATCTATCGTGGTGAATGAAAGAGAAAGCAAACAATATAAAGACAAAGACAGGTCGCCACTGACACTGCTTTAGCTTCCTTCACCAACAGGATTTTCGGACCGTATTTCATTCCCCCTTCTTGGCTTTGGACTCGGGACTGACTACTCATCCATACTCCAATGTCATTTGTTAAAATAAAAAAATGAAATTTAATATAAGCAAACGCTTCCTTTTAATTAATCGAACTGATATCATGGTTAAATATTGGCAAAAGAGCTTCAACTGCTACCTTTACCTTAGTTTCGATTTGTTTTTACAACCAAAACAAACTTAGTGACCTACCCTCAGAATAAAGAGCTGTAAAATAAGAATTTAAAGATCGAGATCCAAATTTCAGAATTGAGATAAACCATAAAACACTAATCTTTACAATGAGACTATAATGGTAATTTTTTAGATGAAACTTAAGCGATGTAAGGAAATAGAAATACCCTACGTGGCTTTACAGGTTATACACAAAATGTAAACAGCGGAAAAGGAAGTTCAAGACAGACAGGCTACCGACATTGAAGATGAGCTGTCTAAAATTATTAATTCACACGAGCATACAGGTTGCCAGATTATTTTTCAACAAAATGCCAGGGAAGACTCAAAAAATGCCAAACACTCAAAAAGATGCCAAAGTCTGTTGACTCCCACCCCCACTAAGAAAACTACTCCACTTTTGATAGACAATTACTATCATATCCTGGTGGCTTGCGTGTTTTCTTTTCTTTTTCTTTTTTTTTTTTTTTTTTTTTTTTTTTTTTTTTTTTGAATTATACTAAATTTCCTGTTGGGGTAATTATTACCTACTGACTACTAAGTGAGTGCTAAACCACTACACCACGGTTGGATTTTAAGAATGAAAAAGAAATGTAAGATGTTTGTTTTTACGCGTTTAGAAATAAATAAGAAAAGTGTCATTTGAAGTATAATATACAAGAAAAGAAAATGCCAAATGAAAATGCCAAATGCCAAATGATTTTCTAATGCCAAACGTTTTCAAAAATGCCAGATTTTTGAATCTGGCATTTAAAATGCCAAACTGGCAACCCTGGAGGCATATAGTAATGAAAATTTAAAAAACTGTAAAAATATAAAAACCAAAAAACCCAATAGCAACACCTTTAACAAATACTACTACTTTTACAAATACTCCCAAAATACTACAAATACTACACTACTACACTACAAATACAACTACTACTACTACTACTACTACTACTACTATTATTTTTAAATTTTAATTTTATTTTTTAATTTACTACTACTACTACTCCCAAAACTATACTACAACTACTATTTTAACTACTCCAAACTACTAAAAAAAAACAAAATTTAAATAAAAATTTTTAAAAAAAAAAAAAAAAAAAAAAACAAATAAAATTTTTAAAATGAAATTAAAATTGTAAAATATATAAATTAAAAAAAAAAAAAAAGATGTCTACAACACGGGGGGTTTTCCCCAAAGGGCGGTCACCCTTTCTAAGTACTAACCACGCCTGACGTTCTTGACTTGGGTGATCGGCCCGAAACCCGGGTTTTTTTCAACGTAGAAAAGGTCGTAGACAAAAGTGTCAAAAATAAAATTTTAAAATAATTTTAAAAACCCAATTCCCAAATTTTAATGTAATGATGAAGATATTTTAAAAAATTTTATAATTTTTTTGGGTTTTGAAAAAGCGTGTTTTATTCGTCTTTTCAAAAATTTTCGTTACAAAAATTTTTAAAAGGGCAAGGGCTATTTTGAAAGGGGCTTTAAAAAACCCTTAAACCGGGAAGCGAGGAGAAGACGCTTTCGAAAAACCAGGATGACGTTCTCCTGAAAGGGGCATGAAAGGGACCACCATAAAATTTAAAAACGAAGAGAATACGTACAAAGGGCCCAAAAATGGGCCACCAATGAAAGCATTCAGCGCCATTTTAAATTTTCGCTGAGAATGTAGTCATTACAGGGCACTCACTACCATTTTGGGGGTAGCCTTGATTTATTACCATTCATTCGGTCTCAAAAACAACCCTAACGACACAAGAAAAACAACCCAAAAAATAAAAAAATCCACAAAAAAGTTTCCCGAACTGTTCTATATTTATGCACAATGAAGCTTTCAAAAAAAGAATTTTGAGAATGTGTGTAATCATGTTTATAATAACCTGAAAGTGTTTTCCAACCACCACAAACCCCTTTCTACTACAACCACCACCACAATACTCACTAACCCTACACTACAACCACCACCCCACCACCATATAAACATCATTGAAATATTTTTTTTTTTTAAATTATTTTATATAGTGCAATACTACTAAATGTCTCAAAGCGCTTTAAAAAGGGGTCCCTTCAACATTTTAACATTAACGGACAGAGGGCCTGTTGGGCATATTACAATTTTTCGACAAAGACAATTTGTTAACGGCCAGGTACTTTTTTAAAAACACCTGAAGGTAGAAATTGAAAAAGAAGCCTTTTTCCAAGGATCAAATAGCGCCGGCCGAGGCTCCCAACCCAGGACCTTCCGACCGGAAAACGAGTGCATACTACTAACCACAAGCCGCATCATTAACCCCCACAAATACAAAAAACCCCCCCAAACCCCCAATCCATACCCGAACCACTACACTAAAAAACCCCCACCACCACCAACATTTTCCTTCCACACCCTAAAAACCCCCCCCCCCCCACCACATCATCATCACTACCACTACTCACCTAAACTACAACCACCCACCAAAAACACCACACACCCACAAACACCATTTTCTAAATCACACCATTAGGTTTTGGAGCTTTTACCCTTCATTTGAAATAAGGAAACTTCGGAAATTTTATTTGGGATTTTTGGGTTTTATACTAAATAATTCAACTTTTCTATTTAAACTAATACTTTTACAATATGTATGCCAAAAACCACCCCCAATTTCCCCCTTTCTTTTGTGCGGGGGAATTTCCCCTTTCGGCATTAAATTGGTGTGAGAGACATCCCCTACACACATAAACAACAAAACAATTTAAAAAAAAAAACTATACAAAAACCAACCACCACACACAGGGGTATACTATTATCCTTTTTTCTATAAAAAGGACAAGACAAACAAACTTGACTCTCGCTACACTTTGCATTGATGTTTGTCTCCTCACATTCAAATCTGGGCGACCTTCAATATTCCTTTTTTGCCTGGACTAATCATTAAAAATGTTGTGTGGTTTTGACCTGAAGAAAACCCTTTAAAAGCCATTTATACATTTTTTAAAAAGAATCGTTTGAAAAATTTTATTAAAAAAGCGACGAAATTTTTTTCATGAACGGCCCTCAGCGCTTGTTTACT
>NW_027626538.1:0-5977 GCF_034508935.2 Berghia stephanieae
ATGTTTAAAATTATTTTTTTTTTCTTTGAGTGAAAGGAATTGGGGAGAGTGGTTGATGGGAACTAAAGGGGAATCCGTATAATAACCCGGTCCGCAAAGGGGCCCCCATTTTTGGATTTTTTTGCCTAATGAGGGAAATTTATTTTGATCGATTTTTGAAGGGCGGTTTTCTGGCTAAAATTTTTTAAAAAACGATTTTACCAAAGGGTACCATTTTAATTTTTTTTTCAACAAATATAAAGCACAAGTGTGTGGTATGTGTTGTGTGTGTGTGCGTGTGTGTTGTGGTCAATAAATTTTTTTTTGTATATATTTTGACATGTTATAAGCTTTAAAATAATTTTCAGACTACGGGAAAGATTTTTGTGAAGTGGCATCTCAAAAATTTTAATAAAAATTTTTGGGGATCAAATCTCTTCTAACCACAGTGCTTTAAATCGAATGTGTTTTTGGTGTGTGTGTGGGTGTGTGATTGTGGGGTGTATGTTTTGGTTTTTATGTTTTTGTTGTCAGGAGAGATTTGGGAAAGCGTGTTTGTGTCCGCGTGTGCGTATGTGTAAAAAAATCTAAAATTTATTTGATAAATTACAGGGTTATCGAATGACAAATATACCTCTTATTCAGGTAAAATTTAAACGCCCCACGATTTCAAATTTTAAAGGGAATTTCTTTTTAGTTGTGTTTTTTTTGGGGCCTGGAAAACCTTTTTTGGGTTTGGGGGGAGGGGGGGGGAAGAGGGGGGAAAGGGTTTTCTAGACCTTTTAAAATAAGTATTTTTTCATCGTTGGGGCCCCCTTTTTGGGGTTATGGCAAGGATGGATGTTGTTTCATAAATATCTAACTCGAATTTTTGTGTTTTCCCTGCGAGCTTTAAAAAATAAAAAGAGTTAATATCAAATACAAACTTAGGTTTGTTTTTCCCATTTTTGATTGTTTGTTAATGTGGTGACCTGGGCTCTTATTTAGTTAAACACTCTCGAAATCTAAAAACCTAATCCGAGGCACCATTCCGTGACCACAACCGCAAAATTAACAAAAAAATAAAAAAAAAAATAAACGTTCCCGATTATTATTATTATTTTTTTATTATTATTATTATTATTTTTATTATTATTATTATTATTTTTATTATTATTATTTTATAAAGTAATAATGTTCTTCTTCTTTTTTCCTTCTTCTTTTTTTTCTTCTTCCTTCTTTTTCTTCTTTTCTTCCTTCTTTTTTTTCAAAAAATCCCCTCTTGCTTTTTGGCACCCCCCTACATCGTTTTGGTGGGCCCTTTTTATGGGGGGGGTGGGGCCCGTCCAAGGGATCAGCCGGGGTTTTTCACGTTTTTGAAAAATGGGCGAAATTAGAATCATAAGGGGGGGGGGTTTTAAAGTTTGTGGTTTAAAGGGGGAACAAACTTCAAAATGCTTAAGGAAAATTGGGGACGGCCCCCAAGGTTTTTCTCGAGTGTCCGCACAGCTCAAGATGGCTTTGAGGGCTCCAGAAGGGCCTCTAGGCAAGGCGGTTCTGGACTGCTCCAAACGGTTTCATGACTCCAAACTCCTACAGGCGACTTTTAATACATCCGGGCTTTTTCCCCAGACTGCCTTGGACGGCTCCGAGTTGGCCCAGGGGGGCTCCAATGATTTCGAACGCCCCCGACGGCCTTGGTGGCTCTGGATTGCTTCAGACGGATAAAAACTCCTCCGATGTTTCTAACCCTTCGTTTGGGTTTTTGGGGGCCAGAGGGGCCTTCAGACGGTTTCAGGCTACCCCGACGGCTTAAAAGACTTCTGCAAAATGCTTCAAATGTCTTCAGACGTTTCCAAAAGCCCGGACAGCCCAGATGGCTTCGGGCGACTCTGAAGGTTTCAGACGGCTTCAGGAAAACCCACAGACGGTTCGGTGGTTCCGACTGACGGCTCAAATGGACAAGCGTTTCAGATACCTTGGGACATTTAAAAAAATATTTTAAAAGGGACAAAAAAATGAAATAACTCGACAAAGGGACGCTCTGGGTGGTTCCATACGGTTTTCAGAAGACCTCCGGGGGCAGCGGGTCTGCCCAGATCGCCCCAGACTACCTCGGGGTAGTTTAGACAATCGGACGGCTCAAAACATTTCCGGGGCGATGGGCGCCCTCAGATTGCCCAAACATACTCGATGGGGCTTAGGAGGCAAAAATTTGGGCCTCCGACGTAAAAAAGATGGATCTCGAACTACCCCAAAAATCTAAAAAAGAGGGGGCACCGCATTTTTCATTTAAAATGAATTTTTAAATTGTAAATTTTGTTCATTTAGTTTGTATTAGTTTTAGGGCGTTGCGACCCCAAAAGGGCATTGCAAAGGTTTTGTCAAATAGAAACAGAAGACCCCCTGAGCAAGTCCTATTTGGAAAACAAAAAGTCACACCCAGGTACAAGAAAAGGTTCTGATATGAAGGATACACTAAAATTTTACAAAGTATCTTTCAAAAAAAAATAACAATAATATTTTTTAATAGAAATAGAAGATGATTTATAAGGACTAAAAATCCCCGCTCAGACACAAGCAAAGGATCCCGTAGAAGAAAGAAAATTTTCTTGCATTTAACAAAGTATAAATTCAATATTCAGACTTTGATATAGGTGGCATCCCCCTAAAAACCGCTAAAGCCCTTATTTTAATGGCCCCCCTTAAACAAAAAAAACAAGTGGCGAGTCGCCGGGTTTGGCAATAATACAAATTTTTTTTTTCGGACAGAGACAACGTGTTAAAAGTCGGGTTGCAATTTTAAAACCTGACACTCGAGAGAACGTGAGCAGTGAGCCTTTCTAACGGCTCAACTATGCGCCGCTCAAGCAAGAACCGAATCCTTCCCTTCCAACTGAAGCGAGTTTCAAAAACCACAAAACACACCAAAAGGGCCAAAGGGAAAAAAAAAAAAACCCAGTTTTTTTTTAAAAGGGGTTTCCCGGCGCAGCAACACATTTTAAAAATATTAGCGCCAGTAAAAAAAGAAAAAATTTTTTAGTTTGTTTTTTGGGGTTTTTTAAGGCGCCTGCAACAAAAATTAAGGCATATCAGCGCCCCGTAAGAAGGGAAAAACACGGGATAGTAAAAAGTTCAGAAATAACAATTAAAGCACCCCAAAAAATTGATTCAAAAAGGAAAAAAAATGTAGATTCCAAGAGCACCTAAAAAATCATCCCGACAGAAGAAAAGGGGGCCTGCTAAGGGAACACACCAAAAAATATAAACACAAAAGAGAGGGGATATCAAGCAAAAAATATTATCTCCCCCAAAATCTTAACGATACATTTGACGTTTTCCCCCCAACCAGGGCCAAACAAAATCAAGAAATATCATTCCAAACAAAAAACATAAGGACGGGAAAACGATGAAGTGGATTAAAGAACCACAAGTGCCCCCCTGCCCCTTTATGGGGGGTCAGGAAAACCCCATATAAAAAGGCAGAAAAGCGATGGTAAAAAAAATTGTATTTACAAATTTTTTTTGTTTTTTTTTAGGGTTTTCTACGGGGCGCTAGGGATTAGGTCATATCAGCGCATAAAAAAAAAGATAATTGGGTAGCAAAAAACATATGATGTACAATTTAACCCTCTTTTTATCACCCATGTTCAGAATTTCCCTCAAAAAATTTACCACCCCAACACAAAAAAAGACAATTTTTTTAAAAAAACAAACGGAAAAAAACAACAAGAACACCTCTATAATAATATTGTTCGACAAAATGGTTAAACAGAATGTAAGCTTTTTTACTTTTAGCCCCCCAAAAAAAAAGAAATGAAATTTTGGAGAGTAAAGGACGGTTTCATCAACAAAGGACGATTTTCCCCAAAAGGGGGAAGGGGGAGTTTAAAAGGGCTTGAGAAAAAAAAAAAAGGGGCCGTGTAATTTAAAAAAGCCTACTTTGGGATCACCTTAAAGTTCACCCAGCCCCACACAAGATTCCACTTAGAGAAATACACTCAAAAAATTTCAAATCAAAAATCAAAAATAAAAAAATAATTTTTTTTTAAAAAAGAAAAAATAAATAAATAAACAGTACATAAAAAAGGAGATTTACAAAGAAAAAAATAAAATCCCAAATTAAAAGTAACATTCGTTGTTTTCCCCTCCTAGCAAAGGCCGGGCAAAACCAAGAATCCTTCAAAAAATCAAAGAAAAAAACAATTGGAAAACAGACACAGGGATATAGGGGGCCGGCCCAAGTACCCCGCCCCCGAGTTACAACCAAAGGGGCCCAGAAAAGTTAATTTTTCCCGAGCATCCATAATGTATTATTTTTAAAAAAAACCTAAAAGTCTCATCCGACACCAGTACAGGATCCCAAAAAAAAACCACTCAAAAAGTTAAAATATTTGTTAAAAACAAAAAAAACGATCAGTACATAAAAAGAGATAATTTTAAAGGTAAACAATATCTACTCCCAAATAAAAAACTACAAATTTGACGTTTTCCTCTCAGCAAAGGACTCCGAAATGGGGCCCGGACAAATAGGGTAAACACATTTCAAGACAAAGAAAAAAAAACCTTCAAAAACAGATATAGGGGTTAGAAGACACAGCAAAAAGATCTCTGCCACCATGGGAGAGGCCCCCACGGAAAAGGTTTGTTTTATTTTGTTTTTAACGTTTTTCGGCGCCTGCAACACTTTTCCAGGTCAATCGGGGCCGTAAAAAGGAAAAAAAAAAGGGATAGTAAAAAAAGTTCTAGAATTTCAATTTAAACACCCCGCCAAAAAAAAAGCAACACAAAGGCGAATTTGGTTCAAATAGGGAACAGAGTAGATTCCAAAGCACACCTTTTAGTGTACTTAGTTTGAGATCCCCCAAAAATGCTCATCCCCCGACACCCCCCAAACCCAGGGGCCCCCCCAAGAGGAACCCCCACTAAAAATGTTTACGAATCATACATATGTATTTATGTAAAAGGAAAAATAAAAGTGCATAACAAGTGTGTTTTTACAATATACATTTCTGTTCCCCCCAAACCCCAGGGATCCGGCCAGATCAGGAAAAAAACCAAATATTCTCTTTCCCAAGACAAAGTTTTTTTTGTTTTTTTTGATTTTACCCGTTTTGATAACTTTAAAGGGTTATATCGCGCCAGTAAAAAGGAAGAAATGGGTAGAAAAAAAATTTCTAGTATTACAATTAAAGCATCCAAGAAAAATTAAGATATAGGGGAACGGGGAACAAATATGGGCAGATGTAGATTCCAAGGCATACCCCAATGTACTTAGTTTGAGATCACAAAGTCTCATCCCGACACATCACAAAAGCCCAAAAAAGAGGGTTACGCTCAAATGCTTACATTATACATTCAAAATAAAATAACAAGAGAGATATTAAAAAAGGGAAAAAAAAAAATCTCCCAAAAAAATAACTATCATTTGACTGTTTCCCCTCCCGTAGGTCCGCCAGGGCCAGACAAAACCAAGTAATCAAAAACGTTTTCGTCGTCCCCAAACGTGCAATAAACCAAAAAAACCGACTTAAAAGCAGGACGCCCTCACCCCAAATTCATAAAGAAAGCACACGCGGTGCAATTATTTTAGATTTGTTTTCGTATACAATCCCCCACTGACCCTTCAACAACTCACAACCCGGAATATCAGTCATGCCTGGTTTTTTTTTACTGAAACACACAAAAACCCCATTAAATGAACCAAAACCCCCCAAAAAACGATACCATTTCAAAAAAGGCCAAAAGGGGCCCACTACGAAAAAAAATCGGGGGGGCTGTCATCAAGATACAGAACAGCCAGAAGCGGGATGGGGTTAAAAAAAATGTGAGCCCTTTTTTTACTCCCGAATACTCAATGCAATCAAGGGGTCAAAATTTCCCCAAAAAGTAATAAAAATACAAAAGCCCCCGTGGATGAACAGGAAAATATACACTACTAAAACGCAAAGCAAAAGAAAACAAGCGGGTAAACGGCGGGAACTGGGACATCAAATCGTTTTCAGCGTCCAAAATGGTA
>NW_027626539.1:0-5978 GCF_034508935.2 Berghia stephanieae
AACAAATGAGACAAACAAAAAAAAGCAAGATTTTAAAAAGTAATAAACAATAGAAGAGCACATCATTGAAAAACAACAACGAGATTATAACACATAAAAGATATTCGTAATAAATCGATAACTGATTAAATTACTCGAACTACTTGATTAAAAAAAATAATCATCATAATAATGATGATGATGACGATTACAACAACAACAAAACAACAAATATAATAATAATAATAATATAATAATAATAATAATAATAATAATAATAATAATAATAATAATAATAATAATAATAATAAAAATAATAATAATAATAGTAAAATAATAATAATAATAATAATAATAATAATAATAATATAAATAATAATAATAATAATAATAATAATAATAATAATAAAGAACAATAGTATAATATCAACATTAAAGCATATTACAAGCAAATAAAATTATTAAAACAAAAGTTTAAAAAATATCAATAGACAGAAGGAATTTTTAAAATATTGGGGGAAAAAAAAAGTTATCCCTGCCGGGATTTGAACTCTCGAACCTTAAGCTCAGAGTCAAACAGCTAATATCCACCAAGCCATGATGTCACTGAACATTTAGTGACATTTAATCATGTCTATTTAGATATTTAAAATGTATTTGAATGCCACTCTTACTTTGATATTTTGAACTATGTTAATTGCACCATAGCAGAAATTTAAAAATTACGATCAAAATATTTTTACAACTTTGAATCGGGCTTTCAGTTACTGTACGTGTTCAATCTGGAAGTAGGTCAGCAGTTCAACCGAGATTGTCGCACTTTTCACTCTCTCTATAAAAAAGAGTTCCTTGTGGATACTGAATAGTGGCAAAGCACTATTCAGTATCAGATACTGAATAACCACTTCCTAATAGAGCAGTAAAGTTAGGTGCCCCAAACGTAAACAATAACAAGTTGCTAGTGATTTCCGTTAGGGACCGGAATAATTTACGCACAATATAGGTCTCCCAATTTTGTAGTTTGAGTTGTAGGCAATACACTTTCAGTATTGAAAATATGTTTACATAAAATCTAACAGTTGCAGAAATAATAATATAAGGCTAAATTATTATGAAAATCGGGCTCCGAATAATTCTCGTTTTGTTCACACCAGCGCAATAATTTGCTCTGGTCTAAAAATAGATAGACTGTAACTTTTGATAAATTTTAGAAAATTTTACCTTTTGTTCCATAAAATATCCATATCTAGACATTATTTGATGCATGGTCGAGTATTTATGAATATGTGTTTCTTTTGCCACCTAACAGCCAAATTTTAAAGGTTATTTTTTTCTATTATTTACATTGGAACGTGAGCTGTCAAGACAGGAACATGTGGTTTGCCACGTGCTTCTCGACCTTTGTTTACGTTTGGGGCACCTAACTTTACTGCTCTATAGGAATAGGAAAATATGTGACCAAAACACAGCAACCCAATGGATAATCGAGTATAATTCAGAAACGGCCTCAGATACAACTTTGAAAGTTTTACATGTGGTAATTCAACATCTCTGTAATACATTGCAAACAGAAAAAAAAATTATTTATTGAGAAAGAAAAGTATAGTTTAGAGCTGAAACAGCTGAAATCAAGGAAAAATAGACCACGACATGCAAATGAATGACCTATTGGAATTTTGGAAAAGTCGACAATTAAATATTTATTCACATGTAGATAGACCAACTACACCACTGAATCAGCGTCATTTAGTTATTCACTTTGAACTTTTCAAAATGAAAATAGACCTCATAAAAGCAGAGATATGGATTGATAAATGTTTGAGGTTGTGTATTAGTGTTTTAAATGATCGAAAATAGGTGATTTTAAAAACTTCCCCTCCCCCGTTCCCCGAAATTGGACAGACGTCCGTCAAAGGATGAAAAACGTCAAAATCAACAGTGAAAAATCAATCGGAAAAAAAGGAAGAGAATTGTAAATTATAAAATAAATGCATGGACATGAAAACGCCAATTAATTGAATAATTTAAAACAAAAATAACTTCCATAAATGGAATATATTGTAAGATATAAAGATGTAAAGTTTTGATGTGGATTGACGAAGTTATCTCTCAAACGCAGCAGACGACAGGAAGTGAATCAGTATAAGAAAATGGCAGCTTTTGTAAACAATCGAGGCCAATAACTTGTTTTTTGGGGAGCTCTAACTTTTGAGTGCAAACATATTTTGCTCTGAAATTTTCAGAGAAACTACTTTAATATGTATCTCAGAAGGAATTTTTTTTATTAAGAAGGACCATCTCTGGTTTAAAAGTTATAAGCGTTTAAACACATATAGGCTACCTACTCTCTTTACGCAAAGATTTCTCAAAATCATGATATAGGAAGGGGAGTGACTATTCTCATCCCCCTAGTCTAGGACTAGGATGCTAGTCTTCATAATAGTAGTCCACAATTGTTGTATGTTTAATCCAAAGGTTGTAATGCAGTAATTTGTAAAAAAAAAAATCAATCAAATCCAAATCGCAAAAAGCCGGCGACGTTTTTTTCCGTAATCCAATCGGCCGGGGGGGGGGGGGGGGTGAGGAATAGAGGCAGCCTATAGGAAGATAATAATATTAGCATCATTGTATGTAGAATTTTATGCCCTTTCCAATGATATATAACACATGCCATTTCATTCAACTGAGAAAGAAGAATGAACATTTTAAAATCACTCCTAAATTTTTTCCCCTCAAAAACGGAAACAGAAATCCTCACCTGTTTTCAACTCGCGAGAGCTACTTCTTGCAAGTGCCTACTAAGAGGGTTGAACTTGAACCTGAACATGCTCCTTCTCTTCTTCTTCTTCTACTTATAACTACAACTAGATACTACTCCTCTCCTGAATGATCGGAACCGTTTAAGAAGCTAAATTACGGGTTCCACCGGCGCAGCTCTCTAGACTTCCAGTCCCACAGTGCCCAGTATGGGCGGGAGACTTTACCCCGATGTTCCCCGAGTCTCGAGGTAGTTTCACTTTATAATTGTTTTAGCTTTTGAACTGTGGATCTTTTGTCAAACGTTTTATTTTAATTTTTCAAATTTAGTAGCACTTTAAAGGCCTGCGTTAGGTATCGCTCTGCTGTACTGTAACTGTAAGAGCGTAAGAATAAGAACATGGTAAAAGTACCGTAAAAGTATGCTGATGAAAATGATATTGACAATGAAAATTATAATAAGAAGAACAATAGAACTTATAAACAAATCAATAAAGAAGCTTTAAAAAATGAAATTTAAAAGAAGTAAGAAAAGACTGCCTCAAGAAGTGAAAAAAATTGTCCCTGTTGTTGAGATGTGAAGTGGACATGTTTTAATAATCGTGTCTGTTTAGAATTACAAGAAATGAAAGATGCCACTTTTTATTTTAAATGTAGATTGCACATTAGCAGAACACTAAAAAAAAAAAGTTAAGAAAGAAAATCCAATGTGGCAACTTGGTTGCTAGTGAAAAAAGTAAAATTACTCCGCTCAGCATTGCTGCTGGTGTGATGTCTAGTGTTAGTTAGGTGTCACTATGTTAGAGTGATATCTTGTTACTTCATATTTTCATTTTAAAACCTGTAGAACAACTTGATTGATTTGTAAATTTCCTTATATGACCATTGTTTTAGTTTTCTGCAGCCATTATAATTCAATTTGAAATATTGAAAGGTACTGGAGAGGAGTCTTAGCGGGGTTTTTTTTTTGTCTGTTAGTTTTAGTTATAGGTCATAGTGCAGGTCCAAGTGTTGGAAATGTACAATGTTTTATTTTTTTATTTTAAGGTTAGTTGAAGGAATACTTTCCTTAGCTCAAGGAACGTGCAGAAGACCTCCCCTATTTACTACTTACTACTACTACCCAAGTACTAGTGCTAGACTACTTCTTCGCCACTCCTCCTAAACGGACTGACACCACAGGCAACTGATATTATTCTCTCCTCTCTCTCCTCTCTCTCTCTCTCTCTTCTCTCTCTCTCTCTCTCTCTCTCTCTCTCTCTTCTGAGTGTGTATCTGTCTGTCTATTTCTGCCCATCTCCCTCTTTTTACTAATTAGTTTGTAGGTGTTTGGCAAATTCTCAAGAACAGCCAAGATATATGCGGCTGTGTGGCACTCACTTCCGGATTGGAAGGTCCTGGGGTCGAGCCTCGCCAAGGACTCACATTCTCTCACTGTACTCATGTGTATGATTTCCTATCCGCTAAGAGCGTTGTCTGTCAGAAGAAACGTTCTACTTGTTACGTGTTGCTGCTAGTCATGGATCCTTTGTAAAGTGCTTTGAGCATGTTTGGTGGATATTGCGGCTTATGAAAGCTCAATTCTTTTTTTAATATTTATATATATATATAAAAAGATGCAGGATGATGACGGGCATGCGCTACTTTATGATGTAGTATAAACCATTCCTAATATATGATTTTGCTAAATAGGCCTACACTCAAATTTTACGAGTGTATCTGGTGGCAAATATTAGACACTCGTTGCCACTGTGATTTTGGTGAAACTTGGCTTATACACAGATACATGAATTTTCATAATACGGCTTCAAACAAGCGATCTGAACTTCAATTTATAATGTAGTAATTTTTCTCAAATGACAGCTTGATTGAATGTGACAAGATCCTTTTACTTAATACAATTCAATTTAGTGTGGTCTGTAGTTGTTTGCCTAATATTAGAATGCACAGAATTTGAATTTTTATTGACTTTAAATATTGAAAACAACATGCCTTTGGCTTTCCATTTGTGACCATTCAGCTTTTGACCTAATCCCTGATTTGAGTACCACGTCACAAATTTAAGTTCTTCGAGAAAACTCTCGACTTACTTTCCTATTCTTCTAACGTACTGAACTGTAACACCTTTGTCTCAGTTGGAGAAAATATTGCAATTTTTAACTTAATATTTAGGTGTTTATGTTATGATCTTTTATATTATTCCGTGTTTTTCAGCTTCCATCATATCACCCTGAGGAAAGTTGGCTAATTTATGACTTTTGTGTCTATGAATGCAAGCAGGGCAAAAGCGATTGACCTCAAGCAAAGGAGTTCGCCCTAACCAGAGGTAGGAGGTTGTTTTTGGACGGGGGCAGGAGGTGTTTTTTTTACTTTTACATATTTAAAAAAAAAATGAAAATATTATATGCACAAGGTTATAATATTTCAGAATAACTCGGAAGTAAATTATCTCCATCAGCTTTTCTATCTTGATTGCCAAGACAATTTTAATAAAGCAATCAAACTAATTCTGAATTTTAAAACATCTAGAGGAAGAGGCAATGTGTGCCTATCTGCAGCTCATTTACAGTCTTCAGTGGGCGGGCTGCACGATGTAATGCAGCAAGACAATAGTTCAACTATTACCAGAACAGTTTTAAAAAGTGAAAGACTTGATTTGTTCATTGTATCTGATTGCGCTGGATTAGTATTATTATTGAATATCTTATTAAGATTTATTTTCAATTGCTCTATAATCTGCATGTTGAAATCCTTCACAATTGAGTTATGCAAGTGACAACGCTATTAATATTTTATCATACTATGTTGTGGATAATTTTATTATTTTGTAATAAAAAGTTTTTCTTACCATGCAGGACTCTGAAAATTAATACTGGCTTCTGAGGGTTACAGGGGCTAATCACCACCATGAAAATCACCCATGTGATAAATTTGTAAGACTCATTCATTTTATAGTTATTTTCCATCGACATTTTGTCCCTGCAGTTTTTCGCTGCCGAAAATTTTACACTTGACAAGCAATTAATCGCAAATTCTATTTTAGTCGCAATTAGACTCAATTTTTTAAAATAAATATGTAATATTTTTTCTTTTCTTGTTACTTTATATTTTCAGTACTTAATTGTCCCTCCCCCTCCATCTATTGAGTGTAATATATAGTAATAGATTAGTTAGGTAAATGCACTATTGACACCAGGACCAAATGTTTAAAGGACAACAGCCATTCCAACTCATATTTTATT
>NW_027626540.1:0-5975 GCF_034508935.2 Berghia stephanieae
TATTTTACATACTACAACTATTTACTACATTTAAACTCACTACTACTACTTCTACTACTACATTACTACACTTCTACACTACAACTACTACACTACTACTACTACTACTTACTACTACTACAACTACTACTCCAACTCTACTACTCCCTTACTACACTACACACTACACTACACACTACACTAACTAACACCACCACTCTACACTACTACACTACACACTTCACTCTACTTTTACTACACACTACTACTACAATATATACTACACAACTACTACACACACACTACACAACACTAACGACTACACTACTACTACTACACAACTACTAACACCACCACTCTACTACTATACTATTTCCCTTTCACTCTACTACACACTACTACTACTACTACCAACTACTACTACTACTACTACTACCATGCACGCGCACACATACATACACACTCATGAATACAAAATATGTATATATAATTATTAAAAATTATATATATAAAAATATAAAATAAATAAATATATATATAATAGAGAAGAAGAGAGAGAGAGAGGAGAGAGAGAGAAAAGGAGAGTTTAAAATAAAGTGCTTTAGCGGGGAACCCGTTGACACAAGTACAATTGAAGGTCACATGAGCGATGTTTTTAGCGGAAAGCGTGTTCATAATTAGGCACTGAGAAGTATGAAGAAGGGCCCAAAAAAATTGACAGTTGAAAAGCCCCCTTTGAAACGAACCTGTCAATTATAGACAGCGTGAGCCGATCACATGACTTTTATAGGGAATACCTACGCCTCCTCTTGTTCGTCCTTCCTTTTTACAATATCGACATAGTCTGTTCGAAAATGTATCTTTTTCGCTATACTTTTAAAACACTTAAAGAAAGACAACTCGTCCTTGAATACTTGTTTTTTCAAAACTCAGTTTTTTCCCCTTAGACCGATTACCTGAATTTGATTACTTTTATAAATCACTTTTCAAACTTTAAAAAAGCGAGAGAAAAATTTGGTCATCTCTGATAATTTAATTATTAAATTAAAAATTTAAAGGAGCATCATCGTTCTGAACAAGTGTGTATGAAAGGTGCCAGACAAAGCAAGAAAAAAAATACAAAAAAAAAGCATCCCAAAAATCAGGGGACCTTGACTGGGACGAACTTCAGACCTTCGGATTTCATACACACTTTCCATTCTTATCTTGCCTACACCGGGCCTGCCCCATAATTTAAATTTGAAATTTAAAATAAATAAAAAGGACCCCAAATGTCTTCGTCCCGCCCTCGGTTAAAAATATGTGTTTTTTGATGCAACGTGTGTTCAAAACTCCCCAAGAAAAAAAAACGAAAGGGGCTAAAAGCGGGGCGGGAACCCCCAAACCCTTCCCGGTTCAGGGGAAAAATGCCTTAATCACCCCCCCCCCCCCCCCCCCCCCCCGTTAAAGGTTTTAAAATTGCCCAACATGGGAGCCCTTTTTGGTGTAATGAGGAGCACGTCTGACCGGAAAACAAAGGTCGAGGTTTGTCCCCCATCGAGGCACGATTTTTTGGGATTTTTTTTTTTTTTCTTTTATATTTCCTTTCCTGCTTTGTCTGTCTTGGGACCCTTTTTTACACACTTTCTCAGTTAACTCACTCCCCAACCCAACACCCACTTTTTCCGTAGTTTTCCCGGGTTTTTATTTTAAACCCTGCCTATTTATTACTTTTTTCTGAGACAAATTATAGCGGGTATCAAAGTTTAAGTTTTTATTTGACATGTAAGGCAGTTGAAAAAAACTATCTAGTACATCTCATTTTTTTACATTTTTTCCAATTTGAAAAGTAGCAAAAATCTCTAGATTGAGTGATTCATACGCATTTGTTTATTCTTTCATTTCGATTAGTTGATAATTTACTCTTTTGATCGATCACCCCCTCGAGGACATTCATGGGAATCTAAACCTTCAAATGGCCCAGGCCCCTCACCAAAAAGAAAAAGCCCAATCCCAGTTCCAACGAAGATCCAAATGAGGGCATGGGGGAAGACTTTTTCATTGTTCTTTCTTGATTGTTGGGGCTCCTTTCCCTAACGAATCTTCCTTTACGTCCCCTTCACTCGGAAGATTTTTTCTCGAAATTGGGATAGGGGGGGAAGGCGGGGAAAGATGGTGACGACGACATGAGATATGAAAGAAATTATTGAAATTTATAATAAAAAAATGATGATTATTTTTGGCATCTTGGAATTGTAGATACTGATACTGTCGCAGAACAACGCCTGCTATTGGTAGGGGAATACGAAACAGAAAAGCACACACCCTGCCCAATTTGTAGAGCTGCACTACAATCATTTTCAATTTGTCGTTTTTTGTTTTAAAAAAGGGAAAGATGACACCGCACATATTAGAAAAAAATTGTACCCATTAGGAATTTACGATCCCACGACCCAAAAACAAGCTTACTCTTGAAATAAAAAATAATTTAAAAAAATTATGGCGGGGGCCCTTCCCTTTTTCCCCCACTGCCCCTTGTGGGGAATGACCTTTTCCAGAAGGATAAAGAATCAAAATCTATTTTTATTTTAAAACATTTTTAAAACACAAAATCCTTTTTAAACCGTTACTTTCATGATATTGATACGACATTCATACGCTGTGCATTTTACATTTTGGGAGTGTTTTATTTTTGAACTTTTTTATGTGTTAACCTGCATAGATACAAACAGTATTATGGAAAGAATCAACAAAAGTCACATACATTGCAAAGGAAAGGGAGGTAAGGTTAAAAATTTTTTTTAGCTCATTTCAGGCGTTTTAATAGAATTTTACTTTTACATATTTTCAGGGTTTTTTTTTTTTTTACCAATCATTTTGCATCCCCCCAGTTAAAACTGGTAAAATAAAACTGCCGTTTTTTTAAAAAAAAACCCTTTTATGCAATGTTAACCAAAGACACAAAACGGGGTTCTTTAAAAAAAAACGGGAGAATACACACACAAAAGCTCGTGGTACCCTGAAAAAACACATTTTTTAAAATGGGGGTCAGAAAATTTGAATCTCAACTTCAAACCTCCAAAATCCCCCCCCCCCCCCCCTTCCCCCGTTGAAGTTTTTTGCAAGGGAAGGTCTTTAAAAACGATCGATATCAAAAAAAAAACAAGTTTTTCTCCCCGAAGTTTTGACTAAATTTTTTCAAGAACGGCAATTTTAGAATTTAGAATTTCCCATTCCAAAGAAAGACAAAATTTCGCAGGGGAGTTCACTCATGAAGAGCGTACGATTTCTACCCCAGGTAGTCAAGGTAAATTTCATGTGTTTTGACGTTTTACTTGTTCCTTTACATTCACCAAGCCCCCCCCCCCCTTTCCCCCCTTTCCACCCTTTCCAATTTTTGTTGTTGTTTTGGGTTGGGGGTTGTTGTTTTCGTTCTTGAGTTTGGTGTTCGTATTTATTTCTTTGAGTAGGGAGGGGGAGCGGGTTGGGGGCGTAGCTATCGTTTTTAAAGCCTGAACGAAACCCAAAAAGACTGGATTTTTTGACGCATTATTTGGTTGTGCAACGTCTATGAGTTGTCCTAGTAACTCTTGGGAAAAAATTTATTTCTTGCTGAACTATTGAATACAACCACAATTTGTTTCTTTTGTCAAAGATTTGTTTTTTTTACGTCATTTTTGGTCAGCTTTGCCACGTTTATTTTTTTGCCTATCAAAACCCAAAAAGACTGGCATTTTGACGTCTTTTTGGGGTCATGTCAGGCCATAACTTTACAAAACCCCACGGTGTCAGGCTAAACTTTACAAAGGGCCCACGTGTCGGGCCATAACTTTACGAAGGCCACGGTGTCAGGCCAAAACTTTACGAAGGCCACGGGCCCCAGGCAATAACTTTAAAAAGCACGGTTGGGGGGGGGATTTGTGACCAAAGGTCGCCATTCCCCAAATAACTTGCGGGAGTTAAGTTCTCTTTTCATTTTTATTTGCTTCTTGTTTTTTTTTTGGGTGTTCTTTCTTTTCAAACCCAATAGAACGTTCCACATATCTCCCCTCTCTCCCCCCCCCCCCTCTCTCTCTCTCTCTCTCTCCTCTATCTATTTTCCATTCTCTCCCTTTTTTTTTTTCTCTTTCCTCCCCTCTCTCTCTCTCTCTCCCCCCCCGGGCCTCTCCCTCCCTCCTCTCTCTCTCCTCTCTCCTCTCTTTTCTCTTCCCTCTCTCCTCCCTCCACCTGCTCCCCCCCCAATCTTCCATCCCCCTTTAAACCCCATTTCCCCTCATTTCACCATATCTCTCATCCCATCCTTCCTTAAAATATCATCCCACAAAAAAAACCCCTCCTCTCCTCCCTCCCCCTCTCTCCCCTCTCTCTCTCCCCCCTCTCTCCCCTCTTCTCTCTCTCTCTCTCTCTCTCTCCTCCATCATATCTCTCTTAAATTTCCTACCCTAAAAATATCCCTCAATTTTTAAAAATCTGCATAACCCGGGCGTCATCATCACCATCGCACGCACGTCACCACCCAAGTCACCAAAATCTCCCTAAGTTTTTTTGTCCTTTAAGTACAAACCCGCTTTGGGGTTTTTTGATTTGTTTTGTTTTTTTTTTTTGGGGGGTCTCTCTCTCTCTCTCTCTCTCTCTCTCCCCTCCTCTCCTTTTTCCTTCCTCTCTCTTCTCTCTCTCCTCTTCCTTCTCTCTCTTCTCTTCTTTTCTTTTTTTTCTCTCTCTCTCTCTCTCTATCTATCAAAATATACTTCTATCTCTCAACCTTCTCTCACTCCCGCTCTCTTTCTCTCTCTACTATCCTCCCTCTCATCTTCTCTTTCCCTCTCCTCCCTCTCCTCTCTCTCTCTCTCTCTCTCCTCTCTCTCTCCTCTCTCTCTCTCTCTCTCTCTTGCTCCAAAAAAACAAAACTTCACATACAATTTTCTGACATTTAGGAAATAATCTTCAAAAAACCAACAACAAAATTTGGGGAAAAACGGGTTTAGGGGTTTTTGAAAACCACTCTTCAATTGAAAATTCGACTTTTAAAGAGCGGGGCAAAATAAAAAGCAAAATAAAAAAAGGTTTTTTTTAAAATACCCATATTTCCTCCCAAGCTTTAATTCCTGTGATTTTTCTAATCTCTGAGATAACGCCACGCAACGTTCCTTCGAGACTTCATTTTCATTTTCCTCACAACCCCAAGAAATGGGGGAAAAAGAAATTGCGTGGGGCCCCGGAGATGTAAATGTCTTTGAAGGGGGGTTAATTCTAACACCGGAAGCGGGAAAAAGCCATCTTGTATTGCCCAAAATGCAGATGGGCCACTTAAAGTTTAGTCAAAATATAACATTAAAAGCCCTACCCTCCGTTTTTATTTCTTTTATCTGTTCAACGTTTTTAAAAGGGAAAGAAAACCTGAGTTTCTCACATTTCTTTACGACCCCCCCCCCCCCCCCTCCCCTTTTCTCCCAATTTTTCATTGATTTTGCGATTGGGGAAAAAGAAATCGATTTTATGCCCTTCAAGAAGCTTTTTTTTTTAAATAAAGGGAAAAAGAAGAAATTGAAAAAGACTTTGTTTTTTTTTTTTTAATTTTAAAAATAAGGTTTGGAAGTCTAAATTGTTTTTGAACTTGTTGTGTTCTAGTTCTTGTTGTTACTGTATTGTATTTTTGTGTTTTTTTTTTGTTTCTTTCAACATTCGTGTTGTTTACTGTATTGTTTTGTTTGTTTTTGTGTTTTTTTCATAACATTTTGTTGTTACGTATTGTTATTGTTGTGTTTTTTTGTTTCTTTCCCTAACTATTTTTGTTGTTTCTGTATTTTTATTGTTGTGTTTTTTTGTTTCTTTCATAAATCATGGAGCAACGCTTTTTATTTAGTTTGTTATTTTTCCCCCTTTCCTTATTTATTTTTGGGTTTTTTCATTCCCTTCTCTCTCTCCTCCCTCTCTCTCTCTCTCTCTCTCTCCTCTCTCTCTCCCCTCTTTCTCCTCTCCTCTCCTTCTCTTCTCTTCTCTTTTCTCCCTTTTTCTCT
>NW_027626541.1:2500-5971 GCF_034508935.2 Berghia stephanieae
AGAAAAGAAAGAAAAGAAGAAGAAAAGAAAAAAGAAAAAGAAGAAGGAAAAGAAAAAGAGAAGAAAAGAAAAAGGAAGAAAAGAAAAAGAAAAAAAAGAAAAAGAAGAAAGAAAGAAAAAGAAAAGAAGAAGAAAAGAAAGAAAAAAGAAGAGAAGAAGAAGAAGAAAAAAAGAAGAAGAAGAAAAAAAAAGAAAGAGAAAGAAAAAAGAAAAAGAGAAAGAAAAAAAAAGAAGAAAAAGAAAGAAGAAGAAGAAGAAAGAAGAAAGAAAGAAGAGAAAAAAAAAAGAAAAAAAAAAAAAAAGAAAAAAAAGAAGAAAAAAGAAAAAAGAAAAAAAAAGAAAAAAAGAAAAAAAAAGAAAAAAAAAAAGAAGAAAAAAAAAAAAAAAAAAAAAAAAGAAAAAAGAAAAGAAAAAAAAAAAGAAGAAAAAGAAGAGAAAAAAAAAAAAGAAGAAAAAAAAAAAGAAAAAGAAAAAAAAAAAAAAAAAAAAGAAAAAAAGAAGAAGAAGAAAAAAAAGAAGAAGAAGAAAAAAAGAAAGAAGAAAAGAAAAGAAGAAGAAAAAAAAAGAAGAAGAAGAAAAAAGAAGGAAAAAATTAAGAAGAAAAGAAAAAAGAAAAGAAGAAAGAAGAAGAAAAGAAGAAGAAGGGAAAAAGAAGAAGAAAAGAAGGAGAAGAAGAAGAAGAAAAAAAGAAGAAGGGAAAAAAGGAAGAAGGGGTTTAGAAAAAGAAGAAGAAGGGAAAAAGAAGGGAGAAAAAAAGAAAAAGAAGAAGAAGAAGTGAAGAAAAAAAAGAATAAAAGAAAAGAAGAAGAAGAAGATGAAGAAGAAGAAGAAAAGAAAAGAAGAAGAAAAAAAGAAAGGGAAAAAGGAAGAAGTAAAAAAAAAACCCCAAGAAGAAGAAGAAGATGAAAAAAACTAAGAAGATGAAGAAGTAAAAAGAAGAAGAAGAAAAGAAGAAGGGAAAAACTAAAAGAAAAGAAAGGGAAAAACAAGAAGATGAAGAAGTAAGAAAAAAGACGTAAGAAGAAGAAGAAGAAAAGAAGAAGAAGAAGAAGAAAAGAAGAAGAAAGAAGAAAAAAGAAGAAGAAGAAAAAAGAAAGGAAGAAAAAAGAAGAAAGAAAGAAATAGAAGAAGAAAAGAAGAAGAAAAGAAGAGAAGAAGTAGAGAAAGGAAGAAGTAAGAAGAAAAAAAAGAAAAAGAAGAAGAAGAAAGAAGAAGAAGAAAGAAAGAAAAGAAAGAAAGAAGAAGAGAAAGAAAAGAAAAGAAAAAAGAAGAAGAGAAAGAAGAAGAAGAAAAGAGAAGAAAAAGAAGAAAAGAAAGAAAAAAGAAAGAAGAAGAAGAAAGAAGAAGAAAAGAAAAGAGAGAAGAAAAAAAAGAAGAAAGAAGAAGAAGAAAGAAAAGAAAAGAAAAGAAAGAAGAAAGAAGAAAAGAAGAAAAGAAGAAAAGAAAAGAAAGAAAGAAAAGAAGAGAAAAGAAGAAGAAGAAGAAGAAAAAGAAAAAAGAAGAAGAAGAAGAAAGAAAGAAAAGAAGAAAAAGAAGAAGAAGAAGAAGAAGAAGAGAAGAAGAAAAAGAAGAAGAAAAGAAGAAAAAGAAGAAGAAGAAAAGAAAGAAGAAAAAGAAGAAGAAGTAAAAAAGAAAGAAGAAAAAAGAAAAAAATAGAAGAAGAAGAAAGAGAAGAAGAAAAGAAAGAAAGAAGAAAAGAAGAATAAGAAGAAGAAAAAGAAAGAAAAGAAGAAAAGAAGAAGAAGAAGAAAAAAGAAAAAAGAAAGAAAAGAAGAAGAAGAAAAAATAAGAAGAAGAAGAGAGAATAAGAAAGAAGAAGAAAAGAAGAAAGAAAGAAGAAGTAAGAAGAGAGTAAAAGAAAGAAGAAGAAAAAGAAGAAGAAAAAAAGAAGAAGAAGAAGAAGAAAGAAGAAGAAGAAGAGAGAAGAAAGAAGAAAAAAGAAGAAGAAAAGAAGAAAGAAGAAGAAGAAGAAGAAGAAGAAAAAGAAAGAAAAGAAAAGAGAAGAGAAGATAAGAAAAGAAGAAGAGAAGAAGAAAAGAGAAAAGAAGAAAAGAAGAAGAGAAAGAAGAAGAAGAAAAAAGAAAAAGAAGAAAAGAAGAAGAAGAAGAGAAAAAAGAGAAGAAGAAGATAGAAAAGAAAGAAGATGAGAAAGAAGAAGAAGAAGAAAAGAAAAGAAGAAAGAAGAAGAAGAAGAAGAAAAAAGAAAAAAGAATAAAGAAGTAAAAAGAAGAAGAAAAAAGAAGAAAGACTTAAGGAACAGCAAAGGTGACAAAAAAAAGTTGAAAAATTAAAAATGAAAAATAAGCCAAAAATTTCTTTTTGATCCGAAAAAAGGAAAAATTTTCGGGTTAAAATAGACAAAAATTTTTGGTTTAAAAAAAGGAAAATCTATCTAAAAAAAATGGAAATGCCTTCAGGATAGCAGATGCCTCTTCGTCGTCCAACTCCTTCGCTTGGTGGGTGTCGTCCCCAAAAAATCAGATCCAGATGCAAATTTTGTTGCGTAACGCGGGCTAACAGAATTAAAAGGTCGCACAAATATCTTTTATTTGACCCCTCGATAGATAGACAAGAAATAAGCGGTGCTGAATTTGTGTCGTTTTGGGTTTTTTTTTCTTTCTTTTTTTTTAAATGACTACAAAGATCACACAAATTGGGTGGTCCCGGTACAAGACAGACGGGAAAAAACAACGACTAAACTCTCCTTTCAAAATTACAAACGAAATGACAGCCATCTCACCAGAAAAAACTAGACATACAACGAAATTCACGCATTCAAAGCAAAAGACCCACCCAAAAACATAAAAATACCAATCTACAAACTCAAACATCTTCAAATATTCATTTGCACCCCGCACTATCAAAGCTGGAACGTTTTTCTCGAATAATGTGTTTACACAACAGATCTAGAAACCTTGAAACGAAGATTATCAAAAATTTCCCTTTGTGGATATTCCTCTATATATAATCTCGTGTATTTGTTAATATGCGTTCGGTGATGTGTCAGACCGTAGCCATCTTTAACTTTGCCACAAACGAACACAAATCGTGTGCTGTATTCAATAGTTCAACCAATGGACCACTTGTTTCCATGAGCACTCCTAACGACGACTTACTAGGCGGTGCAAAAACCAAATAATGACGTCAAAATGAAAGTCTTTTTCGTTTCCAGAGTCAGGGTTTTAACTTAATGATAGCTACGCCCTGACACCGACCATCAAATGACGTCAAAAGACAAGTCTTTGGCCACAAAAGAAAACAAATCGTGAGAGGTATTCAACAGTTCAACCAATGGAATCACTTGGGTTTTTGAGCTCTACTAACGACAACTCACCAAAAGCGTCACAAACCTTTAACAATGACGTCAAACTACCAGTCTTAAGTGTTCTAGTGTCAGGCTATATAAGCTACCTATGGCTACGGTCCAGAGAGGGTAGTGGGTGATTGGGAAGGTGGGCAAAAGACTTTCCT
>NW_027626542.1:0-5970 GCF_034508935.2 Berghia stephanieae
TATCACGAGTAAATTTTTTCTCTCTCTTTACCCTGTTGGCTTTGTAATTGAGAAGCAAAATCAGAAAAATCCTTAAGTATTTTTAATCCTAAATCTTTATCAGTAGAAATGGCTGCGCGTAATGGATCTTTGAATCGTTTGTCTTCAAAGCATGATTTTACATTCATAATTTTCCAAAATTCAATTACCTTAGATATAAAATTTACTGTTCCGTCCACATTTTCATCTTGCATTCCAGGGTGTTCTATTAATGCTACCTTAGTCTCCTCACAGAAAACATTCAGACAGGTTTGAACTTTTTGTCTCTCAATAGGTTTGGGATTAGCAGACTGATAATTTAATTTTGACATCTTCACTAGACTTTCATCTTCCATTTGCTGTAGTTTCTGTATGTGTTCCCATTTAGCTGTAAATTCATCTCCATTATCCTCAAAAACAAGTTGTCCCGTTTTTTCTGTGAGCCAGTTATTTCTTATGTTTTTAACTATATGTACAAAATCGTATAATAAAAATATATTGTCGGTTGTCTTCCAAGGAGATTCTAAAGAAAATAATTTGAAAAACGATTGATTGATTCTATTATTATCACAAATGATAGATACTACAGTTCCACCTGCTTTTTTTATATTATTCAATAGCTCATTTGTTTGATCAAACATAAATTGTGAGTCCAGGTTACGCACAGGCAGCATTTTAATTAAATATGATGGACCACCAAAAGGTGAAACTAACATAAACCCTAAAACTGTTGTTGCAAGTTCTTCTGGCTTATTAACAGATTTTCCGAACAGTTTTCCTCCATGATATGTTAGGAGAGGTTTAACATAGACTTCATCTATCAATAAAATATATTTTTTTTGCTGTTCCTCTAAGGAAGAAAAGACACTTGTTAAAAAAGTTAAATCGCTGGTATTGTTTACTTTAGATGATATTCTGTTTAGGGTGGTTTGGCTTGGTAAACCAAAATCCTCACGAAGACGATTATATAAAGATCGGGAAGTAGCTAAATATTCAAAAGCTCGTACTATGATATCAGGTGAATATTTCACATGTTTTACTGCAACTGTATTCAAAGTTGAACATTGTTCTAACAAAACAGACTTTTTGTGATTCAGTTCCAAAGAATTAAGATAATCTAAAGAAGCCTCAAGTTGTGACCATCGTACAACTTTGTAATCCTGTTTCTTGAAAGCGGTGTTATTGATGTTTTTACTCCTGCGTGATATCCATCGAAGCTTTGATCAGGGTTGATTTTTAACATAAACCTTGGAATGCCAGAAGAATGCAAGTAATCTGTTGATTGTATGAATAAACAATTGTTGCTTACAAAAGAATTAATCTCGCAAGGAAATTGTCGACCAGCTATAGAAGAGCACAAAGTATCAAAGTCTACAACATCTTGTTTAATAAATTCATTCAATTCATCTGGTTGATGACAACGTATCGCTGAGCTTGACTTTGTAGTTGTTCTAGGAAGTGGTGGTGGTGTTGGTACTAAACTTCTTGGAATGTTATCAAAAATAGAAGGAGGGTCTTTTGGTCTTAATCTTCCTTTGACTGAAATTGTTTCAAACCCTTCAGGAAAATGTTTGATGCAAACAACAGTGTTTGATGTGTTTGGGATATTGTCACGGGGTATTGCTTTCATCCACCTTTCACGTTCTTCTAAATTTTTAGGAAGTCTATAAACAGTAATTTTATCAGTTGATTTATAATTTGAATGGCAACCCGTAACACAACATTTTCTCCCCATGTTTAGTCTAGACCTGTATTATAATTATGGGACCTAATGCAGACGAAGACAACTTATATTCTAAGAAGTCTCTTTACTTTCACTTTGAGTCAGTCAGAGAAGAGTAAGCGAACAGAGTTAGACTAGACTATCAATCTTGATTATAAAGTTAATTCAATTTAAAAAGCAGGTAAAATAATAAACAAATAGAGTTATACTTGCATACGATATGAGGAAAAGTAATCCAAAGTGAAATAATACAAATTAGACACAACAGTAATTTGAAATTGACACCGATAGGAGGCTGCCATTTTGTTTGCGGCAGTAAACATGCCGTTCTCTTTTCCTCCTCCGATAAGATTTATACAGGAAAAAACAATAATAAAATTTAAAGTATTTATCTAATATTAATTCTAGTACATTTCGCAATTGAAAAAACACAATATAATGATTGTGGTGTTAAATATAATTTTCCCTCTTTCTTTAAAACCTAATCCAAGTTTAGGGCTGTTACTTTTTACTCCCTCCTTTAATGGGTTGGCATTCTCGCCTCCACATTTTTAACTGCCTGCATAATCGGGAGGCCTGAGTAGAGTAAGCCATGACCAAATTGCATACCTATCTCACGGCGTCTAATCTGCACTATAAATCTGACCGTTTAGTTTCCCGCTGTTCCGAGCGCCGACGTAACCTCACCCGACAGGTAACCGGGGTCAACAGCGGTCAGCCGATATCAATTCCCAGAACGTAGATTTGACGTGCATTGGGTGATACCAATGGATGATTTCCGTACCAATTAACCTCACGATCTTCGTGACGATGCAATTCCACCCAAATGCAAAGAATTCTCGCAGACCTCCTCTTTCCATCGGTCCAATTTTTATTTCAATATCTCCAGTACTTATTCCACAAGCCGTGATTCAAATTCACATATTTTTCTATAACATTTAAATAAAATTACTTGTAATTACCTCAGGATTCTAAAAAAACGTTGCTATAAACTTCAAATTTTTTTTGGTGTGATTCACAAGGCACAAGTTTTACTACGAAATGAGGTAAGTTTCATTTACTCTTCAGTTTTCATTATTTTGTAATGATTATTTTTCCGCGGTAGGTCAGGTAATAATGATATTACCTCTTTAGCCTTGTTCTTGAAACGTAATATTTCGCTGCGGTTTTATTGTTAATTATATTTTTATTTTTTATTTTTTTCAATGATGAGTTAATTTGCTTTTTAAATTGCATAATTTGAATTATCTTGCTAATGTTTAATTTTAAATGACATTGTGTGTTGGGCCTCAACTTAGCTCAACTGCTTGTTAGAATTTTCCTGCCCCCCCCCCCCTTTCTTTCACCAAATTGGGTGAAGTATTTGGTTTTTCTTTTTCCAAATTTTATGTACGCTGTTATGTATGCATGGATATGAGAAGTAATACAGAGTGTTTTAAAACTCATTTTATTCATTAATTCACTATATCATTGCTTACATCGCTCAGTCAATTTTGAATTTTCTCTTACAGCATGGACCACACAATTGCAAGTCATAACCAAGCAGTGAATTCATTATGTAGGACATGTCGTGGTATGCTTTGTTTAACACAGAAATAGAAACGTGCCCGCAAGAAACCATTTAAATGTTCAAATTATTCTAATAACATTCTTTTAGTCTATGGGACTGACACGGCATTGGACAAGCAAGGAACACACTCATAATTTATGTGTAAAAAGTACACATTATAAAGCACATTGATCACACGACTCATTAGCTTCTTTGTATTTTCTCATTGCCAAGACGCTAATAATAAATAAATCAACCTTGAAACGGGTTGCACTTGCATGTTTGATATCGACAGAGTAGAATATAACAACAAACTCCAAAACGCAGGAGAGACTTTCAAATCTCATGCACGAGCCACTGACCCTCAGGGATGGTCTTATTGCCTCTGAATTGGACAGAATACCGCATTACACAACAGGCTTACCACAGCAGATCATTCATTGGCAACCACTGCCACAAATACTTACAAGAAAAAGTCTACACTTACAATTATCCAACAAACAAAGAACTGTACCCACGACCCACTCATCATTGACGACGCATGCAGTATTGGATTAATTTTCGACAATATAAACAAGGCCTATAGTCATGTGCACAACTTTATTTCACACACAAAATCGATCAAAGCAGACACGATCCAATATATTCAAAGTGCAATAAAACATTACACGGATACATACAGAAAATATTTTCCAAACAAAATAATCCCAAAACAACACCTCCTTGAGTACCAGTGCATACCACACATCACTCAATATAAGTTTGGACTTAGACTTCTTGGAGAACAAGGCACAGAGACCTGTCACCAAACAACAGCAAAATTGGAAAAAAAAGAGCATCCGGCATTATCAATGATATGAATAAAATGCGATTTGTCATCAACGCAATGCAGTTAAAGACCAGCCCCAAACTACACTGACGAGTTTGAATGCTCGTAGCGGATATATTTTTGTTGAGGAAAAATACGTTTTTTGTGAGGAGAAGTATTTACATCTTGTCTTTATAATACATAAAATTCAGACAAATCCATAGCAACGTTTTTTTTCTCTAATTTTTGAAATGTTGCACCCGCTATATTTTTTGTGTAATTTGTTACCGTTCATTGATAACTTATATTGAGAAATCTAGTAATACTATGAAAAAATAAAAAACACACAGTAAAAGTAGAAAATATAAACTTTTATACCAAGTAGTGATATTTCAACTCATTCAATATGGGTGTCTAACAGACAATAAAACAAAACATTGTTAAATTGAGTGAACCGGCAATCCCCGTTAGGTAAATTCCTCTCGGTGATTGACCGCTCACCGTGACCGGGTCAGCAGGTGTCAGGAACGGGATCCCGTCTCAACTAAACTGTTGTCGTTGTGTACGCTGTGATCTAGGGACACTTTTTTCCGTATCTTTTTCTCAATAAACTTTTTAAAAAACCTTTGTTTTGCGCGGCAGGCGGCAGGCGGCAGGGCACTTGGCACTAGGGGGCACCAACCATTGGACAGACGAAAAAAAAACACGATTTCGCGAGGAATGAAACATAAAAATATTTAGGATATAATTTCAAACACAACTTTTGAAATTCATCAAGGATTGTCTAGTACCGAATGTTTTTTGATAGAAAACAAATGTAGCTTCAAATCTAAACTGCTTTTGACGGTAAGCGGTAAGTTTTTATTTATTTTTCTGTCCAAACGAATGATTTGTCCTGGTTATAGAAGCTAAGTATTGGTAACACCGGCTCAGCTCTCTAGTCTCCCACACTATTATCACAGTGTACTGAATATAGCCTTCTACACCATTATCACCGTACGGTGAAAATAGTGTTTCGTCCACCAAGATATTACGGTACGGTGAAAATAGTCTCCCACACCATTATCACCGTACAGTGAATATAGCATTCCACACCATTATAGTGAATATAGAGAGCCTCGCCTTTGGCCGACCAACCTCCGCTGCACGTCCAACTCGCCTTGAGCATGCATTCACGTAAAATATAAAGATTTTTTTTAAAAACCTACCTCTGTTTCAAAAACTAGCATCTTTCAACTTTCTAAGAAACATTTGATTTTTCAGAACTTTAGTTCGTTAAAAAAATACCGGCCAATCTGACCCGTTGAGTCGAATGAAAACGAAATCTTGTTGTTTACACGGTTCAAAGGAAATGCCGTAAATAAGCTTTCATGGACTTCCTGTGTTGTTTTTACAGTGTCACGTGACCGTTTTGAGAAATTTGTCGTCTGCTACAAATAATTAGACCGGTAGGGGGTAGATATTTTCGTTAAAGCAGAGAAAAAGTGAGTATTATTTCTTGGACTTGTAGAGAGGCCTAGGGTCCACCAGCAGTCAAGTTGATTGAATGAAAGAAAAAAAGGCCTTTTTTATCCGCCGCCACCACCACCGTGAAAGTGGAGAAGGGGGGGGGGGGTGTTGCATGAAGACGAAAGGGAGACGTGTCGCTTGGTGACCTTGTGTGACGTAGAGCATCTCAAGGATGCTGGCAGCAGTTGCAGGTGTTCTTAACCCCTTAACGGCGAAGCTAATTTTTTGCTTTTAGATAATAGTTTGCTTTTATCTTTATTATTGTTAACGGGGAATACAGCATTTCCACCAAGAGAGCAGTCAGACTATCGCAACTCGGACTTAAATTGTCTATAATCGTTTTGCCGTTACTTGTCTTTTGAT
>NW_027626543.1:0-5968 GCF_034508935.2 Berghia stephanieae
GGTTTTAGGATAAAATGAATAATGGTTTAAATTTTTTTTTTTTTTTTTTTTTTTTTTTTTTTTTTTTTTTTTTTTTTTTTTTTTTTTTTTTTTTTTTTTTTTTTTTTTTTTTTTTTTTTTTTTTTTTTTTTTTTTTTTTTTTTTTTTTTTTTTTTTTTTTTTTTTTTTTTTTTTTTTTTTTTTTTTTTTTTTTTTTTTTTTTTTTTTTTTTTTTTTTTTTTTTTTTTTTTTTTTTTTTTTTTTTTTTTTTTTTTTTTTTTATTTTAAGCGAACTTTTATTATTGCTTTCAGTACATCAAATGTGCTATCCATTAATCAAACAGAAATAGTTTCTTCTATAACTACATCAAAATGTTGCATGCTTGAGGACTATCATTTTACAACACGCGTTTTCACTTTCACCACTTCGCACGATAACATCAATTTAGATTTAGCCACACATAACCTTGTGATAATTCAAATTAAACAAACCATGAATGTGGTTCAAAAATTGAACTTTTTCTCTGATCGATATAATTAAAAATTGTGAGGTTTGAGTGGCAGGTCACCAGATGGTATTGAATAAAATTGGATTATTTAAAACAAAACAATACAAATAAGTGTACACAAGTATGTGGTGTTAATATTAGTAACCTAGTCCCTTGCTCCCTAAGGGTCCAAGGGTGGCCACCCACTTTCCACTCTCTAGAGAGCGTCCGTCGCTGCTTATCTAGTCAGTGGTCTTCCTAGGCAGCATGGTTAGGAGGAAAACTATGAATATGATTTGACTTGTGTTTGTTTTTGTTTTGAAGTAAAAGGCGCTTGAACACACAGGCAACAGCCAGTAAAAAGGAAAGTAGACAAAGTGAATATTTCAAGATTCCAAACATGTACTTTTTAGACCAAAGACTTTTAAAGGTCCCCACTCTAATCACTCAATGTTTACAAACATTGTTAAAACAAATTATACACGCATAACAGAGAGGATTTCAATAAATTTCATCCATCTCATGAATTTTAAATTGGGGAGGGGGCAATGTTTGTGCAGTAGTTTGTCTGTTAGACTGCACATGATCTTTTAGTGAATCAGGGTATGAATTTCAGTTATCAAAATAGATTTAAATTCAAATTTGTAATCTTTACTTCGTAATATGACATCATGCTCAATTACCATTTACTTTGGCATCTTAATGGAATTGCTATATAATGCTGAGTCTATAATTTCTAAATACTTTTCGAATAGAACTTTTGTCAAAATAAGGAGATTTTGACAGCTTTATAACGGTAATGAAGCAAAACAAACCCTATGAAATCCTAAAATTGTATCCTGATAATAATTTTTCAATATTCATTTCTAACCGGCCATCATATCTATAATGTATTAGTATCATTCAATTTGGAACAGAAGTGATAGGAAAAAAGGGATTTGATAGGAATCAATACATATATAATATTATAATTGACGCAATTATCATTTATGATACAAAATGAGATTAATGGATGAAAAAATAATAATGGTGACCTTTTCCTCAAAACAGCTTTAGGGTTGATTTGGCTGGTATGGAGAAGAGCGAATGGAAGAAGAAAAAGTTTTGTTTTCTTGAAAATGACAAAACCATTTTATCATAAGCATAAGTGTTCATTACTTTACAACGGCATTTGTTATTTTTGACACGCGCTTTCACACTTTTTACTTAATATCGAACTTTGGTATTCAGTCACATAAAAATGTGTCATATCCATTAATCAAACCATAAATGAGGTTTCTTCTATAATACATCAAAATGTTAGCATGCTTGACGGCACTTATCATTTTACAACACGCGTTTTCACTTTCAACCACTTCAGCCACGATAACATCAAATTTAAGATTTAGCCACACATAACCTTGTGATAATATCAAATTAAACAAACCATGAAATGTGGTTCAAAAATTGAACTTTTTCTCTGATCCGAATATAATTAAAAATTGTGAGGGTTTTGAGTGGCAGGTCACCAGATGGTATTGAATAAAATTGGATTATTTTAAAACAAAAACAATACAAAATACAGTACCACAAGTATTTGTGGTGTTAATATTAGTAACCAAGTCCCTTGCTCCCTAAGAGTCCAAGGGTGGGCCACCCACTTTCCCACTCTCTAGCAGAGCGTCCGTCGCTGCTTTATCTACTGTGCATGTGGTCTTTTCCCTAGGCAGCATTGTTAGTGAGGTTATACTATGAATATGAGATAAGTTACATTGTAGTTTGTGTTTGTTTTGAAAGAATAGAAGGCGCTTGAAACACATCTAGGTCATATCAGCGCCGTAAAAAGAGAAGTAAGACAAGTGAATTATTTCAAATCTTCTTCATGTACTTGTTTAGATTCCTAAATGACTATCATAGGTCCCCATCTAAACACTCAAATGTTTACAATCATATTGTAAAACAAAATTTATACAACGCATACAAGAGTGATTTACAAGAAAATATATCTCCTCTCATGAATTTTAAATGGGGAGGGGCGATTGTATTGTTCAAGTATAGTTTGTACATGTATGATGCACTGATCTTTAGCTGAATCAGGGATGATTTCCTATCTAATCAAATAAGATATATGCAAAATGTTGTAAATTTTACTTGTAATTAAGACATCCAACTAATTTTATTCAGAGAGACAATATTTAAATCAAAATAATACAAAAATAAAATTGCGAAATTGGTTTTATTAAAATAATAGAAATGCAAACAAAACCCCATGCAACCTTGAAATTGTATACCCTGATAAATATTTTTTCAATTATTTATTTCAAAACCCAGGCATCAATCTTTTTAGTATTGTATCATTCATTGGAACAAGTTGAAGGAAAACGATTGATAGAATCAATACTATATAAAATTATAATTACGCAATATCATTATAGAACAAAATGAATTAATGGATGAAAAAATAATATGTGACCTTTTCCCAAAACACTTTGGGGGTTTATTTGTGTATGAGAAGAGCGAAGGAAGAGAAAAGTTTTTTTCTGAAAATGACAAACATTTTATAGCATAATGTTCATTACTTACAACGATTTTTTATTTTTACCCTTTACACTTTTACTTAATATCGACTTGGATTCAGTCACATAAAAATGTGTCATATCCTTATCAACCAAAATGGGTTTCTTTTTAATACATCAAAATTTAGCATGCTTGACGGACTTCTTTTACAAACCGTTTCATTCACCACTCACCACGATAACATCAAATTAAGATTTGCCACACATAACCTTGTGATAATACAATTAACAACCATAAATTGTTCAAAATTGAACTTTTTCCTGATCCATATAATTAAAATTGGGTTTTGATGGCAGGTCACAGATGGATGAATAAATTTGGGTTATTTAAACAAAACAATACAAAAACAGTACCACAAGTATTTGTGTGTTAATATTAGTAACTGTCCCTGCTCCTAAGAGTCCAGGTGGCACCCACTTTCCCCTCTAGCAGAGCGGGCCTCGCTGCTTATCTACTGTGCATGTGTCTTTCCTAGGCACATTGTTAGTGAGTTTTACTGAATAAGTAGTTATTGTGTTTGTGTTTGTTTTAAAGAAAAGGGCGCTTGAACACATCTAGGTCATATCAGCGCCAGTAAAAGGAAGTAGACAAATGGATTTTTTCAATAATTCAATCATGTACTTATTGAGATCACCTAAAATCCCCACTCATAATACACTAATTTCCCCCCCCCCGGGGGGGGGGGGGGGGGGGGGGGCCCCTGATTTTTAGCTAATAGGGATGAATTTCCCAGTTAATCAAACTATAGATAAATGTCAAATATGTTGTTTAAAACTTTACTTTCGTAATTATAGACAAATTTCTTTAATCTACTTATTTTACTTTGAGATCTTAAAATGGATATTGCGTTTATTAAATGCTGTAGTCTATTAATTCTATAAATACTTATTTGAAAAAACTTTTTGTCGGAAATCTAAGGATGATTTTGTACAGCTTCTATAAACGGGAATAGAAATGCAAAAAAAACCCCTATGAAATCCATGAAAATTTTATACCCTGAAAATATTTTTTTAATTATTCTATTTCTAAAACCCAGGCCATCATATCTTAATTAGTATTAGTATCATTCAAATTTGGAACAGAAATTGATAGGAAAGAAGGGGTTTGATAGGAATCAATACATATATAATATTATAATTGACGCAAATATCATTATATGATACAAAATGAATTAATGGATGAAAAAAAAAAAAATGGTGAACCTTTTCCTCAAAACAGCTTTAGGGTTGATTTGGCTGGTATGGAGAAGAGCGAATGGAAGAAGAAAAAGTTTTTGTTTTCTTGAAAATGACAAAACATTTTTTCATAAGCATAAGTGGTCATTTTCTTTACAACGGCATTTGTTATTTTTGACACGCGCTTTACACCCTTTTTTCTTAATATCGAACTTTGGATTCAGTCACTAAAAATGTGTCATATCCATTAATCAAACCATTTAAATGAGGTTTCTTTATAATACATCAAAATGTTAGCATGCTTGACGGCACTTATCCTTTTACAACACGCGTTTTCCTTTTTACCACTTCAGCCACGATAACATCAAATTTAAGATTTAGCCACACATAACCTTGTGATAATATCAATTAAACAAACCATGAAAAGTGGTTCAAAAATTGAACTTTTCTCTGATCCGATATAATTAAAAATGTGAGGGTTTTGAGTGGCAGGTCACCAGATGGTATTGAATAAAATTGGATTATTTTAAAACAAAACAATACAAAATACAGTACCACAAGTATTTGTGGTGTTAATATTAGTAAAATAGTCCCTTGCTCCCTAAGGAGTCCAAGGGTGGCCACCCACTTTCCCACTCTCTAGCAGAGCGTCCTTCGCTGCTTTATCTACTGTGCATGTGGTCTTTCCCTAGGCAGCATTGGTTAGTGAGGTTATACTATGAATATGAGTTAAGTTACATTGTATGTTTGTGTTTGTTTTGAAAGAATAGAAGGCGCTTGAAACACATCTAGGTCATATCAGCGCCAGTAAAAAGAGAAAGTAAGACAAAGTGGAATTATTTCAAATACATTCACTATCAATGTACTTAGTTTGAGATCACCTAAAGACCTATCATAGTCCCACTCATAATACACTCAAATGTTTACAAATCATATGTGTAAAACAAATTTTATACAACGCATAACAGAGAGATGATTTACAAGTAAAATATATCATCCCATCTCATGAATTTTTAAATTGGGGGAGGGGGCAGATTGTATTGTTGCAAGTTATAGTTTGTACTATGTTATGACTGCCACATGATCTTTAGCTGAATCAGGGTATGAATTTCCTAGTCTAATCAAACTATAGATATAATGTCAAATATGTTGTAAATCTTTACTTTCGTAATTATAGACATCAGTCTCAATCTACTCATTTAACTTGAGCATCTTAATGTTGATATTGCATTAATAATCTTTTAGTCTATTAATTCTTACTAAATACTTATCAGAAATAGAACTTTTGTCGAAAATCTAAGGATGATTTTGTACAGCTTCTATAAACGTAATAGAAATGCAAAACAAAACCCTATGAAATCCTATGAAATTGTATACCCTGATAAATAATTTTTCAATTATTTCTATTTCTAAAACCCAGGCCATCATATCTTAATTAGTATTAGTATCATTCAATTTGGAACAGAAGTTGATAGGAAAGAACGGATTTGATAGGAATCAATACATATATAATATTATAATTGACGCAATTATCATTATATGATTACAATAATGAGATTAATGGATGAAAAAATAATAATGGTGAACCTTTTCCTCAAAACAGCTTTAGGGTTTGATTTGGCTGGTATGGAGAAGAGCGAATGGAAGAAGAAAAAGTTTTTGTTTTCTTGAAAATGACAAAACCATTTTATATAAGCATAAGTGTTCATACTTACAACGCATTTGTTTTTTTTGACACCGGGTTTACACTTTTTCTTAATATCGAATTTA